>NC_048305.1:89255250-89553632 GCF_013100865.1 Trachemys scripta elegans
GGGGGCAGGAGTGGGGAGAGGGATCGGAGGAGTCAATGGGACAGGGAGCAGAGGGGTTTAGATGGGTCGGGAGTTCGGGGGGGGGCTGTCAGGGGGTGGGGAGTGGTTGGATGGGGCATGGGAGTCCCAGGGGTCTGTCTGGGGGTGGGGGTGTGGATAAGGGTTGGTGCAGTCAGGGTACAGGTAGGGGGTAAGGTCCTAGGGGGCCAGTTAGGATGGGGGGAGGGTCTCAGGCGGGGGCAGTCAGGGGACAAGAGGTAGGGAGGCTTAGGTAGGGGGTGGAGTCCTGGGGGGGCAGTTGGGGCAGTCAGGGGACAAGGAACGGGGGGAGGGTTGGGGGTCCTGAGGGGGGCGGGAAGTGGGGGGGCAGGGGCGGGGCTAGGGCGGGGCTCCTCCCGTCCTCTTTTTTTGCTTGCTGAAATATGGTAACCCTAATGCAACCAATCCTCTGGACCGAATTCCCCAGAGACCTGGGGCTGGTATTTCCCCAAAGAATTGGGTGGGCAAGGAGGTAGCAAAGCCAGAAGAGAACACGTCTGTGGCTTATTTTCTTTGTAATTAAGCAGGAGGTTGCACCTCCCTGGCATGCTTGTCCCCGCCCCTAGAGCTTGTGGAAGCCCCTCTGTCCCATTCCATGAGGTCAGGCAGGGTCATATCTGTGGTGGGAGGGGTCAGGGCTGGGAGAAGCATTTCTCTGCAGCATAGTGCCATCAGAACCAGGTAGCTATCCACATGGGAGTTAATACTGCTCCTGTCACCCTTAACTTGTCCTCCATGACTGCTCTGTCACTGAAGATACTGTGAAGACCAGGTGCCAGCTCATGTCAAGGTCCCTGTGTCTCATAACACTGACAAATACATGCTGAAATCTGTCTGGCTCACTTGTTGGTCTTCTTAAAATAAGTACTAGAATTATAAGAATGTGTATAGTGTTTAGATTTATTGAATGCTTGTGAGTTGCTGCATGCATTAATCTCACTTACAACATGGGATACAGATGTTGCAATACAACCACTCAGATATTACCTTATAAGTTTCTGACTGTGTCAATCACCAGATTGGAGGGAGCCATGAACTAGTGTGAATTGCTGTTCTTCAACAGAACATGTTATGTCCTGCCCAACAGGAAAGCTCTGTGGACACTAGTCTTACTATTGCGGCACACTAAAGAGGACAGAATACATTTTCCCTTCCCCTCCCCTCCCCACAGTGGAGATGCAAGGTTTTCTCGGCATAGGTAGAGCCCTGTGCGGATATAAATGTATACCCGCAGATGCAGATATCCGCAGCTATAACTCAGTATCCTTGGCGCTGCAGGGTTCTCCCAGGAACCGCATTAGTGAAAGGAGCAGAATGTGGGGCCGCTGCTCCCAGGAGCCAACACCCCATGCCGGCAGCTCTTCTGATGTGCCTGTACCACTGCTAGCCCCACCCACTGGGGTGGGCACCAGGCTCACCAGCAGCTGTCCCTGGTCGCGCTAGTGTGTGCAAGCGGTGTACAACCCCCCCTCCCCCCAGACAGCAGTGTGAAGGGGCTGGGGACAGGGCTGGGGGCGGTGCATCCGTGCCAGAGGAGCTGCGACGCAGGGTGCTGGCTCCTGGGAGTGAAGGTCCCACATTCTGTTCCTTTCGCTGCTGTGGTTCCCAGGAAAGCCCTGCGGTTCCGGAGATACCAATTTATATCCACAGATATCTGCATCCGCAGATATACATTTGTATCCACGCAGCTCTAGGCATAAGCAAGAGGTCCCCAGCTGCTTAGCCTGGGTTAACCCTACAGGACATGTACAGCTTGCTTATTATAGAAGCTTCTATTACTTTTTGAAACTTAATGTAAGAGGACTGTTATCCCCTTACTAACATTCAGTGGGGGTGTTTTGGTTGGCTAGCTCCCAGCACCAAAAGGGGAAGGGTCGATGGGAAATCAGGAGCCTGAGACTGACAGTCCCGGGGAACAGTGGGGAGAGGCCAATGCTCCAGATCAGCCTGATTGACAGGACGGGCAGCTAATCAGGGAGTCAGGAGGCCAGAGGGGTTCCGTCCTCCGTGTGAGCTGGAATGGCCTGGGTCAGACAGAGTAGGGCCAAGGAGAGAGCAGGGGCCCGAGCTAAGCTGCTGGGAGCAGAGCTGCAGCCCCAAAGCCAGAGCATGGCCCAGAGCGAGCAGAGCTGCAGCAACCAGAGCCAGAGGGGCCAGAGAAGCAGCCCAGGGAGCTGAAGGCAGAGCAGCAGCAGCAGCAGCCGTGCTGAGGCAGGGTGGAGCTGGAGCTGGGGCTGGAGCAGTCCGGAGCCGGGTGCGGTGAGCAGCTGGGGAGAGTGAGGGGGACCCTGGGCAGTGGGCCCAGCACAGGGAGACGTCTCAGCCAAGAGGTGACTTGGGGGGGGGATCGTAACCCTGACAGGGTGGGGGCGACGCTGGGAAGAAGGGTCCTGCCATCTAGAGCCTGAGAGCGTGTGGCCACCGCCAGAGCAAGTGTCCAACCCGCAGCGTCTCTGCAGCACGGCCAGGGCCTGAGAAGGAGCCTGGGACCTACAAGGAACAGACTGTGACCTGCCCTGACGTTCCAGAGACACTTGTGATGTTCCCTGCCACAGAGCAGGGTGATGTGTTTCCTTCAACCTTTTCCATTTTTCCTTATTCCTTTTTAAACTAATTGTTAATTAAATAAACTGTATTTCTTTAAATCGTATGTAATGATCAGTGGGTCAGGAAAGCATCCAGTGCAGAGACAGTACCCCGGAGGGGGACACCCTAGCCCCGACCTAGGTGACCACAGCAAGGTTGGGGGTTGAGCCCTCCAGGAATCCTGGGCCCAGCCTTGTTGGGGTTACGAGGACTCTGCCAGACAGGAGAGTGCAAGGGGAGTCCTCGAGGGCAGGGAGGCCTCTGGGTAAAAGAAGTGGGAGCGAGGACTCAGATCCTTCTGCTAGCCCATTTCACCGGGGTAGTGCAGAAGCCAGGAAAGTTCCTCACAATAGCGGGACCATTCCCCCGCTTACATAATGATTGTAACTCATTTGTGTGTATATATTTACCTGCTTTAACCTTGTAAATCTTATTTCCTTTTCCTATTTAATAAACCTTTACATAGTTTGTTATAGGATTGGCTGCAGGCGTTGTCTTTGGTGTGAGAGCTAAAGTGCGATTTGACCTGGGGAAAGTGAGCAGTTCTTTGACAGGGAATAACCTGACTATTGCTGTGATTCTTGGTGTAAGGGACCATCGATCACAAAGATGATCTTACCTGGGTGGCAACATAGACGGAGTATGCAAGTCTGTGACTCCTTCATGAAGCTGTTAGTGCCTAACACTTGATGATTGATTGGTGAAATCCAAGTACAGAACTCACCTCAATTTGGAGTTTGTGTCCTGGTTCCTAACAGTGTGCCTTGAATTTGGTACTCATGCTCTTAAGCCATTGCAGGCACCGTGACCGGTACTATTGCAGATCACAGCCCCTGCCGCTTGCTGTGCTTGGATTGAAGAGGTGATCTAATGGAGAAGAAATGAACAGCAGATTTAAGAAGCACCACTTCCCTCATCCTCTCCATTTCTATGCTGGCATCCTTTCTCCTTCAGCAGAGTCTATTCAGCATCCAACAGAATGGCTAAGATGCTCATTTTGGGGTCATTAATTCATAATCTGAACAATCCCCTGTTGTCTTTGGGTAACAGGCAGGCCAAGATATCCTCAGACCCAGGAGAGAACCTGTTGAGAGCAGCCATTTCAAATTCTGTCTTTCACTTCACTCTTCAAAAATCCACAGAATTCTTTTCTGACTTAAACAGAGACAAGGTGGGTTAGGGAATATCTTTTATTGCACCAACATTTGTTGGTTCAAATGATTGTTTTCAAGCTTCACAGAGCTCTGGGTGCAATACAATATATTACCTCACCCACTTTCTCTTTCATCTCCTGGGACCAACAGGGCTACCACACTACTAATGTTAAATGAAGAGTTCCTTTTAGAAGTCAGATTCAATTAGCTGTTAGTTCTAACAGCTGCTAATGGGGAAGCACTTAAAAATAAGGGGCTAATGGCAAAGGTGAGGGAAATGGCTCATTAGAGCCACGCAGGGAGAATCACACAGTCAGAGTGACTCAGAGTTGGGGATGGTGTGGGGGAGCAGTAACTTTGTTTTAGGCATTGAGCCTACTGAGAAGGATTCGTGCCAGTGGCCTTTGTGAAAGAACTGTGGGGTATCCCCCTCAAATCCACTTTTAGCTGTCTAGAAAATGCAGAAGTTAAATGCTTGTGTGTCCACTACAGGCTGCTGTATGTAATGTCACTGCTGACCCATTGGCAGTATATGCCCCACATATATGAGGGTAGCAGCACAAGAAAGAATGGGCCAAAGCCTCTGCTGGGGTAAATCAGTGTAGCACCATTTTCTTCAAAGGAGTTGTGCTGGCTTACATCAGATGAGGATCTGGATGACCAAATGTACCACATTTCCCTCTCCCTCCTCCCCCATCCTTTTATCTCTCCTTCTCATTTTTGCATTTTCCGCTACAGCATGGAGAAGAAGTGGTGCTGCATGCTGATGAGATGATAGCTAATAACACTACTTAGTCATTTAGTCATTCCCAAGCATTAGGGCACAGTTCTCCTCTCAGAGTCACATAGTAGATCTTGACTATGATAGTTTGTTCTCTATATATGCACACATCTTCCTAAGCAGACAAGGCAATCTGTAGTCTTTGCTACGAGATAATCCTATAGCAGCCAGCATCAGAAGCACTGTAATGGATCTAAGCCATGTGAAATAGTTGGAAAGTCATGTATCAGAGATGCACATGAAGGCATGTTAATGGTATTTGTGCTCCTAAATCCCTTAGGTGCTTTAGAAAATCTGACCTTAAATACCCACACTTGTGCCTTTGCAAAGTCAGTTTCGTGTGGGACTGATGGGCTATTTGTTGTAGCACAGTGTCCAAAATCTGGATTAGCGACCATTTTGCTAGGCACTATATAAACTCACATGAGCCCCAGTTTTGTGCTCCACTGCAACCCTTTACAGCAATTGAGTGTAGGACTGGCTTAATGCTATCCCTTATGTGGCCCTGTGATGGGCTGTTTACTCTACAGGAGGCTTCAGTAAGTAAAAAGGGCCAATTAACCTTGTGACAGGCTGCACCTAGAAGAGAATCTGGGCCGATGAGGTCTGATTGATGAAGCCCAGCTGTGCAGGGGCAGGCTTAGCTGGTATAATCCCGGAAGTGGAGCACAAGAAGAGGGCTGTAGGAAGGAGCTCTGTAATTACTGCTCTGAGACAAGGGGTGTTGGCAAGTGAGGAGGAGATCTAGGGAGATACTAGGTCCTGGGATCCTGTCTTGCACTTGCAAGAGCCCAAGAAGGGTGAAATAACCAGAGGGCACTCCAGAGGTAACTGCGGGGTGGGGCTGAAGCTAGAGAAGAAAGGTAGGCAGCAGTCCAGAGAAACAGCAATGGAGTCTGGGGTTGTGCACAGTGTTGCTAGTCATAGGGCCCCTGGACTGGGTTCTGCTACCAGCCACTGGGAAGTGGCATAGTCTGGGTGGTGGATTGGAAGACTGCCTGAGATACTTAGCCCAGAGAGACTTTGATTCCCTGGAAGGGGAAAACTACAGTGATGTGGTAAGAGGGAGCAATCTAGTGGAGAGAGATGAGGAGAGCACCACTTGCCTGGCCCCCCCAGTCAGGGACATGAGGTGTAGCCAGGGCACAATGCATTCTAGCTATTCTGGGCCAGTGCAGCACACCATAGTTAAGTGTGGGAAGCTGCTGAGTGGGCACCCCACTCTGGCCCATGATTTGGGAGGTGCCAAAGTAGCATTAAGCCACCTTTGCCTCCTCCCACCATTCTGAGTGACTTCAATTAGATGTCTGAGTCCTCAGCAACTCTCAACATCTGACTATAGTTGGGCACCCACAAGGAGAGGCCAGTTCTGTAAATCAGGCTTAAATGACATGCCCAAGGTCAGAGCAAGTACTGCATGGCTGGGAACAGAACCAGAGCTCTTGCCTCCTACTACGCGGGTTAAGCCCTACCACACCACTATGTAGCTGGAGCCCACCAGGCCAGTTTATAGTGATTAGGTTGGTGCCATGAAATCTGTGACTGTACAGCACTAGGGTTCTCCGTTGTACAATACTCCTTGCGCTCTAAGTCCGGACAATCACCCACCCCCAACCTGAAGCTTCATAGGGTTTCACAGATCTAAGAAATATAAATGAGGATTCCGTTTGTGGTGATTAAAATTGTGCTTTCAGCACCTTTTCAACAGCACTGGGCTGTTGCATTTGCCATGTTTTATAGGTACACTATGCAGTTTGTTTTCCCTTTCCAGCTGTCTTTTTCCCACATTGAAAGCTGTTCTGTTTTCTGAGATGTGGACTATGGCTCTCCCCAAAGCTCACTGCTGTAACTCTTCATTTGCTTTCAATCACCACTGTAATTGCCTGCTTTGTGCTTGATTGTCTCTTACTCCTATTCGATGGTGGTTATACAGATGTCACATTTCCCTTTCATCTACCTCTGAAATCCATTCAGCCATTTATTATCTATTTATCAAGAATAGTCCGTCACTAAATTCATATTGGGCCACAAGATTTCAGCTGCTTTGAATTAATATGGGAAGCGGGTTATGTATCTGAAACATCATTTGTTTTTCTTTAAATATCAATTTATATGATCCTGCTGTTTTTTTACATGACAAAGTGCAAGGGGAAGAAAGATTGCCTACAAACAGTGGATCATGTTGCAGGACAGGCCATCAGTGGCAGAAATTACTGGGTATGTCTGGACAGTCAAGCCCCTGTGACAAAGCAATTTTCTATTGCAAAGCATCACCATTGTGTGAATGTCACATTCAGAGCCATTTTTACACAGTATGGAGTAGCAGCATTGCAAGATAGCTACAGGAAATGAGTCTCAAGAACAGAGCTTTAAACATGGTGACCTTTTAATTACACAGCTATCTCTGAAGGCAGGCAGCTGTAAACTGAGTCCTCTTTAATCAAGACACCAGGAAAGTCCCTTCCCTTGTCTGCTCACAGAAATCTTTCTAGATATATTGGCTGAATACAATCAAAAGGATTCACTGAAGATGTACATAGCTGTAGCAGGAGAGAAATAAATACAGTACCTCTGTTTGCCTTAACCTGGACTAGACAGTATTACTTGGAGGGGTCAATAATAAATGTCGTGGGAGGTGTTATCCCTTCATTTAGAACAATGGCTGTAGTCAGGCCTGTAATGCTGCTGAGGCCTTATGTTGGTGAAAGCCTCCGATGAGCCTAATAACCAAATTAGTTATGTTTAAATGGCTACAGAGCCTTACGTTTTAATTGAAAATTAACTTATTTTCTAAACAGCAGCCTTTTCTGAAGACTTGTATTACATTACACTCAAGAAGTAGGACTCCACTGTGCTAGGAGCTGTACAAACACAGACCAGGAAGTCAGTCACTGCCCAGAAGAGCTTAGTATCTATATCCACATACATGAAGAAAATTAAACAAAACACCCAATATTGACTTAGTCCATGACTGACAACATTCCCACAAGTCCATTGGAATTTTTCCAGGATGAGAAGGGCAGAATGACACTGCATATTTATTTTTTTAAATTATTTCAAGTATACATGCACTCTGGGGACTCTACCTGCACAGGTAGGCATGAGGCAGACTGGAAAAGAAGTAGGTCCAAGTCACTAACACCTCACTAAAAAAACAGGCCCTGTGAGCCAAAAGTACATTAACCGATTGAACACTCCATTCAACTCTCTGATACAACAGTTATGGCATGTGTCATTAATGGCTGTGTTTTGAGGCTTTAATTTTTCACCATCTCCTCTTGGTCTGCATTATATACAAAGAGTCGTGGGGTCAGGTCTTATTCAAGACGTTTATATATGTGCTAAACTTTATTATTATGAATAGTCCCATTGATTTCAATGCCGATGCATGACTTTGTAGGATCAGGGTATAAATCATGTAAGAAGGCTTTGACGTCAACTGAAAAGACTTCACGAAATTACTTGTCAATTCTATTTCATTGTTTCTTCTACCTCTGGTTCACCTTCTAGATGCTATGAGCAGAATTTATTACTGTCTTCAAGCTCAGAGAAGAAAATGCCCTTGCTTAGCTGCTGGCTGTGGACACCTATTTATTTTATTTACAAAGCATCTGTCTGGACCCTGTGCAATAAACAAAAATGAAAGCAGACTGGGCTCAATCTCTGGGGGGGCGAGGGGGGGGGAAAGCCATAAAAATATCTGGGCAAAAAAGAAATATCTTCTAAACAAAGGGAAGGAAAGGGAGGGGAAAATGGTCAATTTGTACAGACCTGCCTGGAACAGTTGTGAAGGAAGCCCCATAGGGACTCCAGGGGATATCTGCAGGTTGGGAGCTTTGTGGACTAAGTAGGTCTGAGCCCGCCCCCCCCCCTCCCCCCGAAGCAGTTCTGATAGAAACTTAGAAGATAGCGGGGTTAGCCCAGACAATCTCAATTAACTAGAAGGACATGAAGGAAGAATGGTTGCCAAAGTACCTCATGCCCAGCTTACCACGGGTGCAACCCTGAGCGGTGCTGAACTCCCAGTGTAGCCAACAGAAGGGGAGAGCAGTAGGTAGCTTGCAGCGCTGACCCTAAGATCTTTATATGCAACTGGCAAATTCTTGAATTGAATCCCTCGCTTTAATCCAGTGCAGATTATGGTAAATGAGTTTTGCCAGTTCTCTTGTCCCTATAGTACAATACGTCTAACATTATGGGTGAGAAAATATGTTGCACGTGTGTCAGCCAAGTGAAGGATTTGGATCTTGCACCTCAAATCAGTTGATGTGGAAAGCAGACTTTGACAAGTTTCACCACTGTTTTACGTCTATTACAAGGACTAAGAATAATGAGGAACATGTCAGGAACATAATGGGTATTTCAAAAGTAACTTTTGTAAAAAAATTTTGTCCAGCGAAGTGAGTTCAGCGATTGCCTATCAGCATGGAATGGCAGGACTTATGTTTAGAATGAGCTCTGACAGGGAGGATCAGCTGGTATGATGCTGATCTTGACTTGGTGGTTAGTGTAGATTAGAGCACATTGGATTCACCATCATGTCAGCGGCCTGTGACTAAACTCTGTTACCCATCCCTGATACTTCAGGAGGTTGGGGGGAAGGGAGCCCATCTTAAACTACAAGGCTGTTGTGTCTCCAAGGGTTGCATGGTCTTGTCCTACTCCTAGGATGTGATGAGTATCTCAGGGACAGCATTTCCATGAGAAGTCTTCTCTATTAGTATTACACAGGGTCTGATTCATATGTCAGATGCTGATGGAAATCTGGTTTAACTTCATTCAGGTCAACTGGCCTGATTTTTCCCCTTGCCTTGTTCCTTGTGTAATCACTTATAAGTTTGCAAAATGGATGTCAGATGGTTCCCAAATAAGAATGGCAGCATTTCGCACAAGTGTGAAATGCTGGAACAAAGCATTTGAGAATCAGACCCACTAGAGTCTTTACACATTTGTGTAAAACTGCCCTGAGGTCAGAATCAGGCCCTCAACTACCATCCTTCAGACATAAATGCAACTCTTACTGCAGATTTCAAATTACCCTGATTTTGGTCATGTCACAAAATAATAAATTCCAGTCAGCAGGCATTTGATTCAGCAATACAGATCCCCTGGCCACATCTATGGTCTTAACTGAATTTAGGCAATCCACTTTTGTGCTCTCCTCCTTGAGGGTTTTATTTTTGCTTCAAAACAAATAACAGAGTGGGAACTTATCATCATTGCACAGTGGGTAGCCTGTTATTTACACACTTAAACTGAATGGCAAAGATAGGCCGAAAGCATGTTTTTCCCTAGGTGTTCTCCCATTTTATTCACATCCCACCTCCTCTAGGCTTCTCCACTTTAGAAAAGGTCAATAAGAGAATGTTATGGAGGCTCTAAAAATATCACTGAAACCCCATTCCCTTTCCTGTGAAAACCACTCTTCGCTGAACAGGTCTGAAGGGTGGACAGATTCCATCCAGTGGTGTGCAAGAAGACTATTACAGTACTACTCTTTGTGAGTGTAGAACACCACTGCTGTTTGCTGTCAGTGCCTGGCTTAGGCAATAGAAACTTTACAAAGGGTACGTCTTCACTACCCGCCGTATCGGCGGGTAGCAATAGATTTATCTGGGATCAATATATTGCTTCTCGTTAAGACGCGATATATCGATCCCCGAATGCGCTCACCGTCGACTCTGGAACTCCACCAGAGCGAGCGGCGGTAGCGCAGTCAACGGGGGAGCCGCGGCCATCGATCCCGCACCGTCTGGACCCCAGGTAATTTGATCCAAGATACTTTGACTTCAGATATGCTGAAGTTGCGTATCTTGGATCGTTTTCCCCCCCCCCCCCCAATGTAGACCAGCCCCTAGAAGCCAAAGGGTCTTATCTGGTATATTGAATTTGAGCAATACTTTTTTGTTACTGAGAGAAACCTGGACTGAAGGCAGTCCTCCCTGTGTTGTTCTGAGTTTAGACAGTGGTGTCCTGAATCTCTCTCTTGAATTTAATTAGAACATGGCTGTGAAAAATCTTTTCTTGATACTTTGGATTGACTGGAAGCAGAAGCCTGCTTCCAATAGACATTGGGCATGAGTGTCCATTGCTCTGTGCCTTTTGTAATGATTCCTGCCAATGGAGAGTAGTGTAAAAACACTACCAAATCAGAATGTTGGCCTTTAACCCACCTTTCATTGGTATAACTGGCTGCACAAGGCAGAGAGCAATGGAGAATCAGCCATATTATATTCTTCAAATGTTGTGGGGCTGATCCCTTGTCTCACTTTTCTTATACCCACTCACCACAACTGGCTGCTACTCACCTGACGTGTCACTGAAGGCCAGATATAAACAGTCACAAAGATTTTGAAGGAGACTGTCAAGGCTGAATCCCCACTCTATCACTTTATGTACAAAAGGTGGGGGCCTGCAAGGATTTTAAAAATTAATACTTGCCACTCCAGGCTTGTATTAAACAGCTTTTCTCTGACCTTGGCTTGGTAAATACTGCCACCACCCAAATGCAAAAAATAAATAAAAAAAAATCCTTGGCCCCAGGAAGGAGCACTTGGGAATTCCTCCCTGTGGGGTACCCTCAAGCCCTTTCACCCCCCGCCTCCAGGGAAGAGCTGAGAAAGAAAACAAAGGAAATTAGCGGTTGCTACCAGATAATCAAACAATATGGATAAATCTCTTAGGACACCAAAAATCCAATCCTGTTCTTAAAAAAGGTAGAGGAAGAAAATACACCTGGAACATAGGCTTTTGCTAGATTTTAAAAGAACAATTCCAAAAATTAAGCACTTTTGGTCAGATGCCCACTTCCTTTTCTTTACCTGGGGGACTTTTAACCCTTTACAGGTAAAGCAAGCAGAGAACAGCTACTAAGAGGGATTTTACAGCTAACTGGCTGTCTGGTTGTCCATCAAAGGAAGCTACCCCCCCCCCACACACACACACACTTCATTTATCACAGAGACTGTGTTTGATACAAGGCAATAGGTATTGAGATGATCCATGAAATCTTGTTGGCTGGTGTGTTCAGGTGCACCATGCCTCATACTCTGATAAATGAAAGGTAATATTTCCATAGGAATCCATGCTAGACCAAGAAAGCGACTGCATTTGTCTTGTGACAAATAAACACAAACAGAAAGAGCTGGTCTGAAAGATTAGGATCTAGTGGCAAAATGATTCCCATCTTTGGTAGCTGTGACCTTTTCATTATCTCTATATGTGCTAAACCTTATTTTTGCCTAGGTGGCCCCAGAGAGCGACTGGAAAAAGTACATTCAGGACTGTCTTATCCAGTGGTGGTTATTACAGATGTGTGCTTGAATTTTCAATACACTTTTATCTGAATCAAACTATGGTCTGCTCTACATGTGTCTCCTTAGTTCCCTGAGCCACCACTCTCACTATGCAATTAAACTCTTTCGGGCAGAGACTGTCGTCTTGTTTTGTCTTTCTACGATGACCTGGTCCATGAGTGGGACTCTTGATGTTGCCGCAATACAAATAATCATTTCAATTTGTGAGTTTAAAAATTTTCCATGCACTGAAAAAAGTACAATTATCCTTAGAATTATCACAGGATCTTTTAATTTGGTTGCTGATGTGGAGCCTGTCAAATGTAAGTTTATGTAGCATTTAAAAATCAGGGCAAATAATAGCCAGTCTTTTCCCCTCATATCTAATTTTCCTAAAGTTGGGCCTGCACCACAGAAAGAGCTGAATCTGACCTCTCCCAAAACTTTGAGAGCGTGTCCAGCTGTGGGATTTTGTTTTGAGTCCATGAGTCCAGAATTTTTTTGGGAGGGATGATCAGGTTCAGATTTAAGATCTTACAAAATGGCTTATGGCTAAAACAAATAGAAGAACCAGGACACACTGACATTGCACTCCATGTTTTATGAAAATATGCTTAGGAGTATGAATATGATGTAATTGGAATATGCTTTATACAAAAGGTCTCTTGTAAGGTATCATAACAAAGGTTATAAGCTACTGAATACATTCCTCCTATTTGTATGCATGTATCATTCTTGTATCTGAAGCTAGAAATATGAAGTGCCAAGGGGGTCTCTGTGACCGAACCCGTCACACACACGTCACAAGGTGGTGCAATTATGTACATTGTAAAAAGCAACAGAGAGTCGTGTGGCACCTTATAGACTAACAGACGTATTGGAGCATAAGCTTTCGTGGGTGAATACCCACTTCGTCAGACAGTGTGTGGGTGTATTCACCCACGGAAGCATATGCTCCGATACGTCTGTTAGTCTATAAGGTGCCACAGAGTCTATAAGGTGACATAGGACTCTTTGTTCAGACTAACACGGTTACCCCTCTGATACTATGTACATTGTGTGCAAGAAGCAGTAGCTTTGAATGACTTGTGATGTAGGAGACAACATACCATGTGATTATATAGACAGTACCTTTGCAGAATTTTCCTCAGCCACCCATCTGTGATGAATAACTTATTTGACAGGTAAGTTGAAATATCTCTCGTTTTTTCGTCACCAGGGAAAGATGGGTAATAGACTTTGGCCTGCAGTAGGAACTCCCTGAGCTGGATAACATTTGATACACATTGAGAACAGAGCTGACACATTTCACTTTACTCCCAGTAAATATAAAGTGCAACCAGTTAATACAGATCTCCATATTTAGCCCTGATTCAGGGAAGCACCTAAGCACATGCTTATATCCATTCCTGTGTAGAATAGCTCTTAAGAACATGCTTAGTTTATGTGTTTAAATCTCATTGACTTCAATGGGACTTTAACACATGCTTGGAGTTAAGCAGATGTTCAGGTGCTGTCCTGAAGGGATGCTTTCCTAAATCAGAGCCTCCGAAGTGTATTGCACATGCTAGAGACACTCAGCAGAGGTCACAATGAAAATATACTGCATAAATTCACCACTTGTAAGATGGCAACATTGTTTCTATGATAAAATGATGCTGAAATAGGTATTAAATAATCACTATTGAAGATGGGCCCCAACTGCAAATGTTGAATCTGGATCCAAACTCCAATAAAGACTGTTTTTGGTTCAGGACCATCTCTAATAATTGTTCTGGAGTAACAATTTAGGAAAGTGCAAACTATGTTTTGCTGGCATTTGCTGGAAGTCAAGGTTTCAGTCTGTGGCTCTCATAAGTATCCTAGTTCTCTCTGGGGAGATAACATCTGTACTGCTTTGCTGTCCTTATGAGGTAGCTGGAGAACAAGAACCAGAAGAGCATTTCCATCCCCAGGGCTAAGGTGCCAAAATAGTTGCATCACTTCTCACCTCCTCTCAGCAGGGCCGTCCAGAGGGAGGGGGGGCAAGTGGGGCAATTTGCCCCAGGCCCCGGGCCCTGCAGGGGCCCCCACGAGAGTTTTTTGGGGCTCCTGGAGTGGGGTCCATCACTCGCTTCTTCCACTCCGGGTCTTCGGTGGCAATTCGGTGGCGGGGGGTCCTTCCGCTCCGGGACCCGCCGCCAAAGTGCCCCAAAGACCCGCGGCGGGGGGTCCTTCCACCCCGGGACCCGCCGCGAAAGTGTCGGGTCTTTGGCGGCAGGGGCCCCCCGCTGCCGAAGACCCCAGGCCCCCTGAATCCTCTGGCGGCCCTGCCTCTCAGAGGGAAATTGTCAGGGATGAGTAATAAAGCAAAGCCCCCTCAAAATGAATGAGACTCCTTAGGAAAATTAGTGCTTAGATATGTTAATCTGTCAAAAAGACTTAGGGTGACCAGATGTCCCGATTTTATAGGGACAGTCACAATATTCAGAGCTTTGTCTTATATAGGCGCCTATTACCCCCCTCCCGATTTTTCGCACTTGCTATCTGGTCACCCTAGCAAGACTAGGGCTCTTTCCTAATGTACCTTCCTGAAAGTATGACACGCAGGCATGGGATAAGGGGATTGGTGAGAGCCAGGAGAGTACTGTGTAAGCGTCCGTGCACAGCTCTACTTGAATTCTGACCTGCAACAGCCCTGCGTGGCTCAAGTAGAGACTAAACTGTCCTCAGCTACATGGTAGAATCGTCATAGAATACCAGGGTTGGAAGGGACCTCAGGAAGTCATCTAGTCCAACCCCCTGCTCAAAGCAGGACCAATCCCCAGATAGATTTTTACCCCAGTTCCCTAAATGGCCCCCTCAAGGATTGAACTCACAACCCTGGGTTTAGCAGGCCAATGCTCAAACCACTGAGCTATCCCTCCCCATCCCTTTCAAAATGCCACAAGGAGCTCTGTGGAAGGACTTGGTGAGAGTGCAAAATTGTTGTCGGCTGTCCAGATAGCACAGCCCGCTGGTGGTAGCTTTCGAGTTTAAGGCTGTGTTCTTGTCAGAGAGACAGTGGAAGGTCACTTAAGATCCCTCTGTGCAATTGTTTCCTCTAGGACAGCACATTCAAGCAGTGACCTTCTTTCATGGCTCATTGAGAACCAAGAAGATGATGCTAATGTTAATTTAGTCATGTTAATGTTATTGTGGTTGTGATTTTCCCACCTGATTGCAGCAATGCTGGCAGCGCTTTCCAGTGCTATAGAACTGATTAGCTAGAGCTACCGCACTCCACTTTTCATTTCAAGGTCTATTGCTTCTGTATTGTATAAAGTGCTGTCTCATTCTCTGATGGAGAAAAAGCAATATGCTCATCCAAGAAATGTAATTATTTGAAAGTCACGCACTCCTTGGCCGCCTCAGATTTCGGCTGCTCCTCATCTAACAGTTCTCTTAACAGAGTTAATGGGAGATTTAAGCAATCATTCATTTTTCTCTCATTTAGATAGTTGCAGATGGCTTACTCTAAATGCAATTTTTTTTTTTTTTTTTTTGCTTAAAGACTTAGGCCTGCATGGTAGTGATAGCTGCTTAGCACCTCTTAACATTGGGGCCCTATGACAGAGAAGGCAGTTGGCCAATATTACTTCTCCTTAGCATAGGTACTCTGAACAGTGCAATTGAACCTCATCCTGGGAAGAACCTTCTGAACAGAATGGTTGATGCTTTGATGGCCTTCCCAGAAGCCACACAAACCTATCTTTGTTTCCAGTCCTTTCCTGGAAATACCTTTTCCTTGGAAGGAGAGGAAGGGAGGCTGGCAGGAAGCTGAAAGGATATGACCTCGGTGCTCAATACTCTCATGTACCCAGAGTGGTGAATTTCATTTCTCTAGCCATTTCAGAAAGTAAACAATTGGCCTTGTTATACAGATGCCCCAGTTAGCTTACAAAGCCAGATCTTAATTAGTTTTCAGTCCAAAAGCATAATCTCTTGAAGACATTTGTCTCTAATATCTGAGATCTCAGTAAGAAAGATTTAAAAGGCTCTTACTGCCGCTCCTTTAATGAAATTTATCTAATCTCCTTATTAGGGCACTGCAGAGATATCTAACTGTTTATGAATTAGATCGTCTACACTTTACAAGAGATTTACTCTTCTGATGCATTGTATCAGATTCAGTCAAAGCTGATATGTAAAACAAAACAAAACCCCCCATAGCATTAGCATGACCAAACTGCATTGCTGAGACTAGACCTTTTTATTTTCATGGTTTGTTACTGCAGCATGTCCCTTGGCTGAACTCTAAACGTTGTTACATGTGAAATAATAAGGACTCAGCAAATGTGACTGAGCACACTAAAGAGGAAAAGATCAAATTATGGATGAGCACTGAATCCTAAAGGCGCTGCTGGTGCTAATGATTCACATTCAGAATAGATTTTGTGCATTTCACTATGGGCTAAAGAGGGCAAAGTTGGAGAAAAATCAAATAATAATAAAAGGGCTTCACAATTGCCTAAGTTAAAATACAGCCACTTGTTAGAGGCAAGTTGGGAGAACGAAGGATTTTTTGCTTTGTTTGCTTTTCCTTAAACAGGTTTAAGTCATAGCAAGTATTTAGAAATTTCACTTAAGAAAAGCAGAAGAATGAAGTTAGCATGCTTTTCTATATTAAGGAAATGTCAAGTAGTGGACCATGGTTCTATGGGAATGAATCTCTTGTTGCTTGTTTGTTTTTCACCTGAATCAGTCCCTGTTGGAGAAATTTACTTAGTATTAAACTATCAGGAGACCATGTAGGCTAGTGGATAAGGCACTGTGATAAGAGTCAGGAAGCCTGGGTTCTCTTTACAGCTCTGCTACTGACCTGTTGTATGACCTTGAGCAGGAAGTGACTTCACCTCTGTTTCTCCTCCTATCCTTTATCTATTTAGACTGCAGGATCTTTGGGACAGGGTCTCTCTCTGTGTGTGTTCGTATGTGTGTATTGCTTAGCACAGTGTTGAACTTGAGTGGTGCTATTGTTTATACAAATAAATAATAAATGTTAACATTTGTTTTTGGAGGAAAAAGGGAAGTTGCAGTCATGTAACTCTAGGGAGAGTTGGGCCGTGTGTGTCTCTCTCTCTAGGATAGTTGGCAAAGTCGCAATGTAGTATGTTTAAGTAATAAGATTGTGATACCAAAAACCTATCAAAATCCAAGAAATACAAAACTAAGACTGATGCCTCACATTGAATCTTGACTGGGATCCTTGTGAAAGAAAAGCCCAACAGCGGGAGTATAAAATGGAGCATCAGCCTTATAGTTAACTTTCCTCACGTCTGTTGCCCGGAGTCAGAACTACAAAGTTATTGACTATGCATTGTAGTTTTATGCGGTTTTCTTGTTCTTTATTTTCAAAAGGTATTTAAATTATATAAGAGGCCTTTTGAGACATTATAGCCTTTTATATAAACATATAGGTCTCAGATAGTTGCGTCACATTTATTTATTACCCCAGAAAAATTTAATATTCTGGAGCCACTGTTGACTGTCCTATAACTAAGATCTATAAAACCAAACAAACCTAGATTTAGCGTTTGACATCCTTGGAGAAGGGTATCCTCGATTTTGCTATAGAAAAGGTAAGGCAGCAGGACAAGCTTTCCCATACTTCCCTGACTTTGTGCTTTAGTCCTGATGTGAAGGGACCCATCCTGTTTTGTGAGAAGGGGACTCCTTAGATGGCCAAATCTCTGGCCTCTTCTGAGAGTGCAAAATAGCATTAATGGTTATTATGATTGTCATAGTCATTGAGGTCAATAGAACTTATGCTTCTAAGGCCTGGCTATGCAGTTTTTGTACAGATTTAACTATTTAGTTTAGATGTATGATTTTTTTAAAACAAAAATTTTACTGACATCCATACCACGAATGCATTTGTACTGGTATAAAAATGCCTCATACCAGTATATCTTATTTTCCTTCCTTGAAGGGAATATAAGCACCGTTCTACTGGTATGAGCTGTCAACACTAGGAGAGTTGTATCACTTTAGCTAGACTGGTCTAATTAAAAGCAGTACAACTTTTATGTGTAGATAAGAATTAAATCACGTAGGCACTTTTAAAAACTTTAATTGTGGGCACCTGTCCAGTAGGAATTGCACTGAGGCCACCAGCCAAGCTTTCAGTCAATTGTCTGCTTCCACTTTGTGGAGAAGTGGGACTGAGGGATGCATAACTGTACTTCTCACTGCAGAGGCCACAAATGGTCTTAGGAATAAGGGTTAAATTTTTTATTTCTTAAATCCTGAATATTAGTGATCACCCTGCCTGTTTGCTACCCTCCTTCCTGAAGTTCCAGACAGCCTCCAATGGAAACCTATGTGGGTTTTGTGTCTGAGGCTAACACCTGAGTAAGAGTTTTGGGTTGCCCCATCCCAGCTTCCAGCCACACACGCAAACCTCTGAATGCTTTCAACCTGGGCTAGCTGGCTTGCCTGGGGCTATAGACTAGGGCTGGGTTCCGCTTTAATTCAGGCTGGTAACCCACCCACTTTGCAGTGAGGATGCAGGTTAAACCACTCAAGTGCTGATAATCCTACCATGCCTTCCCACAAATCCCTCTGTGAGCCCAGAAAGAGACACAGGTTCTCCCACCACTTACGTGAGAGAATCATGGAGCGGCTCATCTTACTGCAACACAAAGAGTACATAGGCTATGTCTCCACAGGTCTTAGTGACACACACATGGGAATGCAGCACTGCTCACACTGTGGCTAAGCTAATGTGGGTACTGTGACCCAGGAATCTCTAGGTACCAACTAGAAGAGCGCATGGGGTGCCTAAAGTTTACCAGGGATCCCGTGGGTCACTATATGCATAATAATTCATTATATGGTGGCAGGTGAGGTCTCTACCAAGAGCCCACTGTGAATGTATGTCTGGATAATATGTAAGGAGTTATGTCTATATTGAAAATTATGTTCTTAAATTCAGGTAACCAGGAGGGGACATGTCTCATACAGGTTCCTTTCACTCAGGAGGTAACAGAGCTTCTCTCTGTGTCTGTTCATGTGCATAGTGTATGTCTCACAATGGATGCCTGTTTGCATACTGAGTTGAATGCTAATCAAGAGATTGTGAAATCTTTAAGAGGAAATGTACAGGAAGAAATAAACACAGGAGGGGATCCTCTTTATGAATAAAGACAATGGCTGGGGTATATCGGGCAGGAGGAAGGGGTGCAGAGGTATACCCTGGATCCTTCACTGAGGAGGCACGCTAACAGTGTGTTTGTCTTAGGAATGGAGAGTCACAGCCATGACTGGCTGTAAAACACTGGAAGAAGGTTGAGTTAGCATTGCTCTATAAGACATGAAAGTATCTAGTTAAGTAAGTCTAGGTTCTAGAATGCACTTTATGATTTTATTTTATATGTAACCATTTGTTTCCAATACTTCTACATTAAGTAATTTGAATCGCTATACTTTGTTTAAAAACATTTTTTTACTACTTTTCACTACATGCTGTGTGTTAAGCAGAGTGGTGATCTGAGATGGAACTGCTTCTTTGGAAGCAGCGAACCTGTGAATTCTGTGAGTGTCCAGTGGAACAGGGGTTGGGCACTTCAGTGAGATGCTTAGGAGTTGGAGCGTGCCTATAGCTAACCTGCAGAGAGAGAGAGTAGGGCCTGTGTAGGCCTAGAGTGGAGAGTTTGTGTTGCCCATGGCCGGTGGAGTCAGGGAGCTGACCCCTGACAGGCATGGACAAGGCTTCCTCACGCTAAGGGCAGATGGTAGCAAGGTGTTTCACAACCCTAGGTACCCCTGGAAGTGTCATAGGTGCCAATCACCCACATTAACTCTGCAGTGAAGATATATCTTGAAGATATACCTTGATTTTGGGGGCCAGGAATCCCTGCACTCACTAACTTTGGTCTTGAGCAAATTGCTTATTTGCTTCATTTCCCCATCTGTATAATAGAGGTGATAAATACCACTCTCCCAGGCATGTTGTAAGGATGACTAATTGTTTATGTAGGCAAAGCCCAGGTGCTGTTAAGCATTTCTAACTATTCATTAATAGCAAATCTGTAGAAAAACTCCACATTCAGAAATCCTCTGCTTTGCACTTGTTTCCTGCACTCACTGTCCCCAGAAATCTTCTGTAGGGGAACCTGTGAGCCCTGCTTATTTCATAGGTGATTTTCCCCCTGCCTCGTCTCCTCTCTCCCATGCCCTCCTGCACTGTCTGCCTGGGATACTTCAGCAGGGCTGTGAAAACAGTTCAGCAATCAAACCTCAACCCCACTGAGGAGGTGGAGCAGGAATGGTCATTTGTCCTCAACTTGTCTGAAACCTTTATATAGACCAGATTCAGATTAATTTGCTGAGCTCTGCTCTATTTCACTGACTCAACTACTGTAAATGATAGGTGTAACTGTGGTCATGAATAACACAAGCGAAGCTGTTACTGTCAGGTCAAACGGAATGGGAGACCAGACATGGATTTCCAATGCAGTAGTAGCAGCAAACCCATAATTAAATAAAGCAACAGGTGGTGTATTTTTAATTTTTTAAAACAATTACTTTTTCATGGCTATTGGTTATGTCAGAAGGAAACCTCCCTTGTTCTCCTTCCAGACCTGTCTGAATTCTTTGTGCCAGAACAGTCTCATTTCCCCAGACACTCCACCTACGCCAGTTTTATTTCATGCCTGACTCGCAGAGAATGTTAAAGACTTTGGAACGTCCTGCAGTAAAACAAAGCATCTGATTAACATGCCAAGCTGTACAATCCAGGAAAGAACTTTCACAAGTCTCCAGTAAGAGGCAGTGATGCTTACGAAGGGGAGAGGACACAAGGACTTCCATTTAGTGTGAGCATCCACAATTTGCCCAACTGATGGCAGCACTAGTAATTGGCAGGAGGCCAAGGGCTCTTCATAACTTAAAATGGAGTAGATTGTGGCTGTTCACACCTTTCTAATAAGGAGCAGGCTGCTTGGATTAAAACAGACCTCACTGTAGGCTGAGGGTCTATTGTCTCTGTAGTCAGGCCATCCCTTTTAAAAAATGAGTGATTGCTCTTGACCAAACATTTCTACACTTGAGCCATCTCACTGAGGGATGTCATGATTAGAAATGAGTGTAGCTGGATCTGAAACTCATACACAATCTCAATCCTATTTAGGGTTCAAAAGAGTTTGATTAGCTTTAAAACAATAATTGTACAGCTGAGAGGTCTTTTTCTTGTGTTAGTTCTGAACCTATTAAAACCATGACCTTCTGGGGCTCTCCTCAATGGGGCTGATTTTTTTTTTAAGAGCCTGATGCAGCCTTCTCAACTCCACTTGAATTCAGTGGGAGACTAAGGGCACTTAACATCCCATGGAATTGGATCCTAAAGCAGTTCAGCTATGTTCAAATAAGAATCTTAACCTGGGAATGTCCTAACTAAACTGAATCAGCAAATCTTTTCAGGCTCATTGACTGAATGCACTGTTGCATTGGAATTCATTATAATGCCGACGAAAGGTGACTTAATAGGAAGGGAAGGGGTGAGAATATTGTTGTGTCTGGTGCCCCTCCAACCTGTAAGGCTGGCTTCAAAATAACATTTTTAAAAACTATTTGTATTACGGTAGCTCCTGGTCCCAATCCTAGCTGAGATCCTTGCTCCATTGTGCTAAGTACTGTACCAAAATATAGGAGACAGTGCCTGTCCCAAAATGCTTACCGTCTAAATAGACAAGACTGACGACAGGTGGGAGAAAGGTATAGTAGTGTCCCCATCACTCAGCTAATCCAATCAATCTGTGCTGCTAATCAAAGAACATAGTGTTTTGCAGTGTGGTCATTCTCACTCAAGCTAGTCGAGTTCTAGTGGAGTATCTCAAGTGTAGTGGAACAGCTCAACAGAAGAGACTAACTCTGCCCCAGAATATTAGTCTGGTGGTTAGGTATTCATCATGGAGTCCCAGGTTCAAATTCCCACTCTGGAGCATGGACTTTACTCCCCCTCCAAGTGAGTGCCCTAACCACTAGCTGTTGGGCAGGCTGCCACCACTCCTTTGTGAATCTAGCCTTTCACTTCCAAATTTCCTTTTGCTTTTATTTATTTATTTTTCAAGTTAAAGATGCCCAAAGCTGAAACAAAGAATCTTATAGTGAGTAGAATGAAACACCTTGTTTGACCTGATACTTTATGTCTGAAAAAGTTATTTTGTAACTTTTCAGTTGCTGGAATATTTCCCGCCCCCCCAAAAAAATTATTTTCAGGTTGACCCAAAATTATTATTATTTTTATTTCTTTGGAATTACCAGAGAACTAAAAAAACCCAACTATTAGCATCATATTAGAATTGTATGATCTTTGTATTTCTATTTTTCAGGTTGAGAATACACTTAAAATTAATTCTGCTCTCTATTTTAAAACCGTTGAATCACCTTATTTGTTTGGTTTTCTAGCTAAGGCTGACAGTGAAATCAAATGAAACTATCACCTCCTTCATTAAATAAGAACATAAAAATGGCCATACTGGGTCAGACCAAAGCTCCATCTAGCCCAGGATCCTTTCTTCTGACAGTGGCCAATGCCAGGTGCCCCAGAGGGAATGAACAGAACAAGTAATCATCAAGTGATCCATTCCCTGTCACTCATTCCCAGCTTCTGGCAAACAGAGGCTAGGACACCATCCCTGCCCATCCTGGCTAATAGCCATTGATGCACCTATCCTCCATGAATTTATCTAGTTCTCTTTTGAACCCTATTATAGTCTTGGCCTTCACAACATCCTCTGGCAAAGACTTCCACACATTGACACTGTGTTGTATGAAGAAATACTTCCTTTTGTTTGTTTTAAACCTGCTGCCTATTAATTTCATTTGGTGACCCCTAGTTCTTGTGTTACGATGAGGAAATAATGCTTCCTTATTTACTTTCTCCACACCAGTCATGATTTTATAGACCTCAATCATATCCCCCCCTTAGTTATCTCTTTTCCAAGTTTAAAAGTCCAAGTCTTATTAATCTCTCCTCATACGGAAGCAGTTCTGTACCCCTAATAATTTTTTTGCCCTTTTCTGAATCTTTTCCATTCCAATATATCTTTTTTGAAATGGGGCAACCACATCTGCATGCAGTATTCAAGATGTGGGCATACCATGGATTTATATAGAGGCAATATAATATTTTCTGTCTTATTATCTATCCCTTTCTTAATGATGCCCAACATTCTGTTAGCTTTTTTGACTGCCGCACACATAAAGTAGATGTTTTTAAAGAATTATCCACAATGACTCCACATTTCTTTCTTGAGTGGTAACAGCTAATTTAGACCCTCATCATTTTATATGTATAGTTGGGATTATATTTTGATGTTTGGTGAAGTTTTGATGTTTGCACTAGTGATAAATAGAAAGAATCACTCAGAGATGGAAGTGATGCTATTACAGTACTTTTTGGGAGTTAATGCTGATGCCTTAGTCTTTATTAATATTATAGTAGTGCCCAAAGGCCATGATTAGGATCCTATTGAGCTATGTATTGTACAAACAGTTAGATACTGTCTTAGTCATCTTTTCAAACATCTGGGTTTTATTTCATTTTACCTTTCCAAAAACCATTAACTACCTACTTAGATCATTTGTCAGAAGATATATATTAGAACTGGTCAAACACTGGAAAAAATAGTTGTTCAATACATTTTATTGTTGCTCATCATATTATCCAACTGGTCAGTACTGTATAATTTTTAAAATATTGAATAATATTTGGTCAAGTTTAATAAAATCAGACTTTGACTACAGTTTCCTAAACTTAGAAAATAGTTGGCTCATAGAGGATTTTCCACTTGCCTGTTATGAAACTGGGAATGAGATCATTATCCTCTCATTCCAGTGCTATCCTGTGTAGATTGTTGGCTTTCTATGAGTTCACTGATTTATACTTGGAAATCGTACTGCAAGAGTTGAAGGGAATGGAGCTGGGGAGATTATCACATGTGGGACAATAGATAACACATGCATCTCAGTCTGACTAACAGCCCTGTTTTTTCAGCAGACACAGATTGGGTGCTGGGGACAGATTAATGACAGTGTCATAACCAAGACTTGGAAATGATGTACTGAGAAAGGCAGGCTGGAGGACAACATATTGGGGGGGATAAAGGTAGCCAATTAAGCTGACTTCAGTAGTAAGGTAGCTTGGTGCTGCAATAATTGGAGAAGGTCTAGAAGGTTGGCAGAAGTGGCTGTGCATCTTCCCAAGCCACAATCCCATTTATGGTAAGATCTGTGGAGTACTGTTTTCACTGGCTATGGACAATACTGCAATACTCCCTCCTCTGCTGGAGTGAGTGTCATTGTGACTAAGGGGCTGACTTTAATTGATACACAAGGAATACAGTATCAGTCCCATGTCTCAAGCATAGTAATCTTGGAACACATTTGTGTTCTCCTTACTACTAAAGGGGACTATTGCTTATGAGAGTCCCAGCCAACTACACAGAGAGCCAGCCATGTTTTTCTGTAATTCACCTAAAAACTTTGAGGCACATCTTCAAAGAAAGTAACAGAGACAAATGTGTCAGCAAAAAGTCCTATGAACTTGTTCCAAAAAGAGAGAGATCCAGATTCTCAGATGGTGTCAATGGAGCTAAGCTGATTTACATTAATAGGGTTCAGTTTGGGATGATTGTGATTTATGGAGTCCCAAACTTAATGTTGGGTCTTCTCTAATTTTGTATCTGCGGGTGTGGTGAAGAAGTCAAACTTGAACCTTAAATATATACATAGAGCTTATTACGTTTTAACATTAAGGAGTAAATCTTGTCTTCTGCAAACAACTTAAGTAACAGAGGAGGGAGGAATCTTTCCCTCATGTTACTGATCAGTACCAGCAGAGCTGCTTCAAAGCCACTAATTCAGCCTAATGGATTCAATTACCTCAGTAGATGCTATGCTCTGCCTCTGCAGGATGTAATGGCTAGTGTGTCCACACGGTCAATGTAAGCAATCTGTTGCAGGGGTTGTATGTTTGTAGAGTGCCTACAGAATGGGACACCAACCTGGTTGACACCTCTAGGAGCTTATAACAATTTGAATGTTTTAACAATCCTCAGCCTTCCAACCACCTCCCGAAGCCAGGAGAGCACTGGGACCAAATGCCTGTGATTCACAAGGGAGACCACAGACCTGGAAATCTACTTTCTCATGGACAGTGGAACTGTACAATATCTTCTGTATCCAAAATCCTCTAGATTTGAGGATTTGGCCCCAAATGGCATCTGGCATGTTTTTAGGATATAATTATGTTTTCAGTCTCAGAATAATAATGCATTATTATTTAAATAGCACTATTTAGTTTTGATTAAAAAATTCAAGACTGACATTTTCTGGAAATTGTATTTATTAGCTTTGAAAAACACTCAAGGCAGACAAAAAGACATTCACGGTCTACCTATAAAAACTATCAACCACAGTCTAAACCAGACATAAGTAAAACAATTGATCAGTTTCATTATTTTTACATGAACATGAAGACCTGATGAAACTACATTTTACCTTTTGCGTTTCCCATAAAACTTTCATGGCAACATTTATAATGCAAGGATATGAAACGGAAACAGAAGCATTTTATGCAGAATGTAAAATAGGAGTGGAATCTGGTTTACATATAACCACAAATGTAGAGAAATGTTATGATATCCCTGAAGGAGAGAAACAGACTACACAGTACAGAATCATACTGTAAGCAAAGGTTTGTCTGCTTGTGGACAGAATAACAGATTTCATGTAAGATCTTGTACTGAGACTCCCTCATATTTGGGCTTATGTATTTGTATTACATAATAAAGTCATAATCAGCTCCCAATGTGCTAGGTGCTGTAAAGACACACAGGAGGAATTTACAGTCTAAAAAGATGAATACGGATGGGTGAAAGGAAATATTAATATCCCCATTTTGCAAATAGAGAGCTGAGGTACAGAGAGATGAAGTGACCACCCTCCCCTCTCAACCTTGTGTAATGGGATTGCTAACAAATGTAATTACCAATGTTCATGTTTGCAGGATTAGGGCCTATGCGCTGATCCTGAACTGACTGAGTAGGTGAAATCCTGGCCCACTCGAGTCAACAGCAAAATTCCCATTGGCTTCACCGTCACTTTATTTTCAGACATTCTCTTCAAAATTATATTATGTTGAAAGATTTAGTGACACAGAATGCATGTCATAATAAATCAGCCCATAAATATAAATAGATAATTGGGTATCTGTTTTGTCCACTAGAGAGCAATGCACCTTTCAACCCAAGTGACTAGTTGCTTGAGCTGGTTGGAAAAATGCCAGTTTTTGTGGGAAATTTAGGGGTGGGGATGGGGAAGGGATTCTTCAGAATGTTAAGATTTTTGATGAAACACCTAAGCTAAAAATAAGTGTGTCAACAATTGAAAACCATTTTTTGGCTTAAAAAAAAGTTCAGTTTGTGTAAAACCAAACCCTGAAAAATTTTACTGAAAATATTTCACTTTCTGGTTTTTCATTAAAATCTGAGAATTCTGACCCAAATGGAAGTTTTGTGTGGAAACTTTAATGGAAGTTGAAAGCTATGTTTTTGTTGTTGTTTTTCTGATGGAAAAAACTTCAACCAGCTCCACTAGTTACCCAGTTAGGCTCTGATCTCACAATACTTGAGGGTTTGCTTAATTTTAAGCATGGGGAATTGTCCCATGGAAGGCAGGACTAATGTTATGGCCATTTAAGGGTAACTCAAGTTATTGTGACAAAGAGACAATCAAATCTTTACTTTTTCAAATATTTCCACGCACACATCTCTCTCTCTCCTCCACCCCCACCCCCCAAAATCTTGATACTTTCCATCTGATAAGCATTGCCTCCTGTATTTTAAAAGAGTAAAAAGTAACATGGCTGGCTTTTAGCGATAACTACTTTTAACTGTTCAAAAGATCCTTGTTTGTACATTTGCTAAACTAACCTCCCGTCGGTGGAACAAGCCCTTAGAGATATGGGGACTAAAATGTACTGAAGTTGATCTAGCTGTGGGTGCTCGCAACCTGTGAAAGTTAGGCCAACAGTGTCTGGCATTAACCTTCCAAGGGGGATACAGGCGCTGTCTAGACTAGGCAAAGAGGCTGGGGGTAGAGGACCCAGCAGCTAAAACCTGGGAGGCGTCTGAAAGGGATTGTCTGGAGCACAGAATAGCAGCCCTCAAAACATCTTAAGGGGGCAACTAGGGTTGCCAATTTTGGTTGGATGTATTCCTGGAGATTTCATCACATGACATAATCTTTACTTAAAGGTGAATCTTTAATTCCTGAAGACTCCAGGCCAATCGTGGAGGATTGGCAACCCTAACCTAGACTTAATTGCTATCAGAAGGATGAACTAGAAGAGGCATCACAGTACGAGGTCTAAGAACCCCATAAGGTAAATTTGCCCTTGTACCCCTCTATGGGACTGCTCAGTAGGGGGCTGAGTTAGAAATTACAGGGTTTGTCTTTACTTGTTATTGGCTGAGACTGTACCAAGTGTATCTGCTACCCCTAGCAAATCCTTTCATTTGGGAGGTTAATTTCAATTATTTAAAGAATATGCCCTGGACACGGAATTAGAAATGAATGTGATGGCAGAGTAACCAAAAGAAAACAGCAGTAACTAAAACTAGTAACTTGGTCTGATATTTTTTTTTATCAAATTAAGACTACATTGTATTTGTACTGTACATTTTGTCTTATTATAGAATGCAGCTGCGACTGAATTGCTTCAATATTTGCTGTCAATGTATCTAAAAGCACAAGTGAAGACAGTGCAGACCAAACTTGACAAATATTTGGCACATAGACAATAGAGCCTTGTCTACTCTAGGGTTTTTGGTTTGATCTTTGTTTTTAAATCTCCCATTGGTGCAGTTTTCAGGGTGGTGGTAACAGTAGGAGTGTTAGTGTTGAAAAGCACAGGCAATTTTACCATCATGACATACTCTGAGCAGGGTTAGATGGCATGATAGTAATAATGCTTGTGCCCTCTCTATGCTGGCAATATTATCCATGGAGCTGTACTGGTGAGAGATTTCCTGAGAAATGCTTATATAGACATAGCATTAAGGGCTTGATCCTGCAAATCCTTCATGCATAGAACGCCCTTCGGCTTTAACTGGACTTCTGAACAACAGTCCACAGGACTGGGCTCTAAGCAGGAAATTGCCAAAATTACCTGGTGACAGCTACTAAATTGATCATACTGTTGATCTTGGTCAAAAGGTTCAGAAGAAAAGATCACCTCAGGCCTAGATTCAGCATTCAGGTTTGAGGTAGTCCCCTAATCTCAGGGCTTTTCTACACTGGCAATTTACAGCACGGCTACTTTCTCGCTCAGGGGTGTGAAAAAACACCCCCCCCCCCAAGCGCAGCAAGTTTCAGTACTGTAAATTGCCAGTGTAGACAGTGCACCAGCGCTGGGAACCACACCCCTCGTGGAGGTGGGGTTTTTTTAGAGAGCTGGGAGAGCTCTCCCCCAGTGCTGCGCCGTGACCATGCAAGCCATGTTAAAGTGCCGCGGCAGTGCTTTAGCGTTGCCAGTGTAGACTAGCCCTAACTCTCTAAAGCATCAGTTTTCAGTGTCTGCTGAGCCATTCCCTTAAAGCCCATCACTGCACTCTGACACTTGATCCTATGTTGTTTCACAACTGTCAAACAAATGTTCCCAAGGGTGATTTTTCATGATGACAGTGCCTTCTGGTGGCCAGATGTGTTTATTCCTGATAGCCCTTATCCAGAGAGAAATCTGGTGCCTCTGGGATTCTATTCTTTTCAGAACAGAATAATATTGGAGTGCCTTCCAGTAGTGCAACATGTCTAGCATCTGTCACATGTGGTTCATTCTCTCCCTCTCAAATTCTCCCCAGAAGGAGAATTATGGGTTTTGTAGGGCTTTCTTTTGTTTTGTTTTTTTAATATACACATTGCTGTGTGTTTGTGAGACAAGGCAGATCAATGAAGTTTGCCTTGCACTTGAAGCTGAAGGTGGTGAAGTTTATGATGGTCATTACTTCATGTGGGAGTTCACTCCACAGTCGTGGATCAGTCCCCAAGAAAACTGTCTCTCGTACAATTGAGCTTTACCCTTATGGTAGAAATTTCCATTGTGTCTGAAAAGTGGAGTGTCACGGATTCCCCGGGTGATGCTCTGGAACTGCTCCCCACAAAGCCAGTCAGGACTTTGGGGAGCCTCCTCTCCCTTGGAGCAGACTGTCTTCAGGGCAAGAAGCTTACATGGCTTCACCTCCTGGGTCTCTCCTTGGAGCATTCAGCATATGCCCCTCCGTGCACTTCCCACAGCGAGTCCACCCAGGCGGGGTCCTGGGAAAGCCAGAGGGTCCTGCACGCACCCCCTCTTCGCAGTCAGACGTGACTCTTAGCCAGCCAGTAAAACAGAGGTTTATTAGATGACAGGAACACGGTCTAAAACAGAGCTTGTAGGTACCGAGAACGGGACCCCTCAGCCGGGTCCATTCTGGGGCCCAGTGAGGCAGACATCCCCGTCTGCCCTCACTTCCTGTCCCCAGCCAGCTCCAAACTGAAACCCTCTCCGGCCACTCCTTTCTGGCCTTTGTCTCTTTCCCGGGCCAGGAGGTCACCTGATCTCTTTGTTCACCTTTAGTTATTCCCTTGCAAGGGGGAAGGGCCCTGTCCATTTGTTGCTAGGAGACAGATTGTCAGCCATTTATGCACACTGGAAACTTAAGAAATGCATAGGGGAAACTGAGGCACCCACACAGTATTCAGAGGAAACATTATGAACAGTCCGACTTCGTCATATGGAGTTGTCATCCTTCATTCAGCACCTTGAAGATAAGGCCCAAGATCTTGAATTTGATTCACTGTTCTATGGGAAGTGTGGAGAGCAGAGCATGGGTTTGATGTAGTGGCTGAGGAAACATGCTGCAGCATTCTAGCTGGTGTTTCCTTAGAGCTGATGACTTCATGCCCGAATGCACTGCACTGCTTGTGACACACAGGCCCACTTATGGTTCACTGCTCCATGTTAGCAACTCTTGTCAGGCCTGACATACTCATTACACCTCACGCACTGGTGTCACGATATTTAGTTAAAAGGTGACATGTAATATAATATGTCTAGCTAATGAAATCTAATAACACACTGGCCATTAATGTCACTGTAAAATGTTTGTAACACCTCAGTAGGTGAAATCATGGATACTCTCTGATGATATGTCCAGGAGACTGTAAGCAGACAAAGGTGACAAACAGGTTTTTTCTATATAAAGGGAAAAGAAACTATGGTGGCAGATGCCCTGTCTAGGAAAGAGGGCTCTGACCTACTGCCTCGAAGTCAGTGGATGGCTCCTAGGCTGGGAGCTACAGTGGCAAAGCATTGTGGGGTACTCAGGGTTACAGGGTAAGAAGTAACACAACCCCTCACTGGTCTGGATTGCACCCTGAACTCTCTGACACAGCTGTAGTCCAGACTGGACATGACAAAAATATGAATAACCAAGGTCAGGATGAGCTGGTGTCTCCTAGCCAGCTGAAAATGATAGCATCTATGAGTAATACTTTCTATTACATGAGATCTTAGCATCAGTGAGGAATCCAAGAACAATCCTAAACTACAAACTGAATTGACAAATTATAGGGTGCGTACCTTCAAGCTAAGTGTACTGCACCATAGCTGCAAACTCAAAGTGCTTTCTTCTGCCCACCACAACTAAGGAGTCTATTGATGGATTCATTCTCAGGCAGGTTAGGGACACATTCTGCATTAATTTCATATTTGCCTTTTGGCTAAAATATCTATTTATGTTCTCTAGTGGCAGAGTCTATCCTGCACATGATGTTGTTTTGTAACTACAGGAGCCATTTGTAGTAAAACAAGCTTTTTCTCCTTCACAACTTGTCTGCTCTTTCATCTTACCCATAGTGCCAAATTCCTCCCAATGAAGTTTCATGGGTGCAAATCAGGGCAGAATTTGGCCTATTATACTGAATTTGTGACATCACAATACATTCTGTATGTGGCGATTTCAACTTTAACGTTAGGGACTGTGACATCCCTGCAGGATCTAGCAAAAGGCTTAGTTAGGCCATGAGAGAGCAGCCCTCTTTCAAAACATAAATATCTTTACTAATAGCAAAGTGTAAAAATCAAACTATACATGTTTGGGTGTTCTTTTCAAACTTTTTTTTTTTTTTTCAATTTTGATATAGTATTAAGGAAGGTCCACCTTTAAATACAAAGTTGAATGTGATGTGTTATAACATGTGCCTGCATCTGGCTTGCAAGTGATAACTTTTTGTAAAACTTTAATCAGATGTTCTTTGCTTCTGGAAACAAATGCATTTTTGAGTAACTCATAGCGTCAAAGTAGCTAATCACAAGTAAAGGCAAGTTTTACCAGAATCGGCATAGACAAGTCCTTGCACATTTCAGGCCTAATCTTTAAGGTGCTGATCACTTCCTGTAGGGTGCTGAATTCCATCAACTTTCCTTTAAATTAGTGGGAGTCAGGAGTGCTGAGCGTCTCCTCAGAATTAGGTCCTTCCAAGACAGAGACAAAGACTAATTTGGACTGTGGTTAGTGATTTGGTCGAAAACTAAATTAAAAGCAGCAACTGGATATTTTCCCTTCTGTATTGCTCAACCCTAAATTTGTTTGAACATATGGGGGAAAATAATCCTTGTTCTAACTGCATTGAAAACAATTGAGTTACAGCTCCAATTAATTTGGCTTTATTGAGTGACAGGATTTAGGAAAAGCGCGCTCACTCTCTCTCTCTCTCTCTCTCTCACACACACACACATACACACACACTGGCGGGCAGTCTGACACCCTGGCACCAGGGTGATGTGAGGGCGTGGAGGGGGGTAGAGTGACACCCTGGCATAGGGGTGGTTTGTGTGTGTGTGGGGGAGTGGAGTGACATCCTGGCACTATTATTATTTGGTGTATATAATCTGGTCAAGCCAAGCCACAGCATTCTTATGAACTATGTTCAAGACACAAAGACCTCCAGGAAGTTGAGTCATTTTGTAGTCCTCATGTGTGTCATGGTTTGGGGCTGGCCACATTGACATAGTGGACTGTCTCTGAAACATCACCGAAATTCCGCTGCAGCACAAATTCCATGTCCAGTATGAAACTGGCTCAGAAGGCTCCATTGCCTTAGTGGTAAATCAACCCTGGATTGACATTGAGTGGGGTCTCAGAAAAGATAATTGTCATTTTCTCTGTGGACCAGGAAGCTCACCACTCATCCTCTATCGTAAATCCCTCACCCGGTAAACTTATCCACAATGGGCAACGTGAGGACAGATGCCCATTTGGTGGATTAAACAAGTCTTTATTTAACAGTAGATGTGGCCTATCATGCAATTTCGTCACAAGCTTTGCTATGCTTTCCTCTCTGTAAACACTGGGCAGAGCAATATTGCAGAGAACTGGTAACCATGGTAGAGGAGTAATGCCCCTAGCACTGGGGCAGTGTGAGGGTATAGGGGAGTGGGATGCGTGCTGGCACTGGGGTGGTATGATGGCGTTGGGTGGGACACTTTTATGCCTTGGCATTGGGGCAGTGTGAAGGCATGGTGGTGGGGCTGGTATGACCCCCTGACACTGGGGCAGGGCGTGGGGTGTGGTGGGAGCGGTGGGATGCCCTGGCACAAGAATGGTCTGAGGGTGTGGGGGAGTGGCATGAATCCTGGCACTGAGGCAGTGTGATGGTGCAGTGGGGGTGGTGTGAGGGCATGGTGGAGGGTGGTGGGATGCCCTGGCATTGGGGTGATGTGAGAGGATTGCTGGGGGCAGTGTGACCCACTGGCGCAGTGTATGGGCGTGATGAGAGGCAATGTGCTGTCCTGACACTGGGGTTGTGAGAGCATGTTGTGGGGGAGGTGGAGTGATGCTCCAGCACTGGGGCAGTATGAGGGTATGATGCAGGGCAGTGTGTGGGTGTGGCGGGGGGTGGTGATGGGAAGGGGTGGGGGGGGGCAGAGTGATGCTCAGGGCCGCCTGGGGGGGGGGCAAGTGGGGCAATTTGCTCCAGGCCCCGCAGGGGTCCCCACGAGAATATAGTATTCTATAGTATTGCAACTTTCTTTTAATGGAAGGGGCCCCTGAAATTGCTTTGCCCCAGCCCCCCTGAATCCTCTGGGCAGCCCTGGTGATGCTTTGGCACTGCGGCTGTGTGGGGGCGTGGGAGGGTATGCCCTGGCAGGGGGGGTAGGAGACTTTGGGACGGGGGGCACAATGTGAGGGTGGGGAAGGGGATGACCCCATGGGGCGATCCCTGACACTGGGGCGATGTGAAGGAGTGGGGGAAAGTGCCGTGTGACGCCGCGGGGTATGACGCTGTGGGTGGGATTCCTTGGCCCGGGGGCAGTGCGAGGCTGTGGTGGGGGGCGGTGTGAGCGGTAGGATCTCTGGTACTGGGGCGGTGTGAGGCGGCGGGCAGCGCAGTGTCACCCGGTGACGCTCCCACCCCAGGCTGCCCCAGGGGACCAGCAGGCCGAGCCCCGCCCCCTTGGGCGAGGGGCACAGAGAGGGCGTCCCTCTGCCTGGCTCGGGCGCCGGCAAACTCTGGGTCCTGTGGCGGGCGGGAGAGCTCCGGGCCCGGCCTCCCCCGCCCGGGGCCAGGCGGAGCCAGCAGCGGGAGGAGGAGCGGGTGAGAGGTCGCCCACAGAGGCTGAGTCCCGGGCAGAGAGGGCGGCGGCGGCGCCCGGCGGTGAGTGCGGCGGCCCAGCGGGGCGGAGGGGGGGGAGGCAGCCCCCGCGCCCGCACGCGCTGGGGGGAAATCGCGGCTGGCGGCGCCCAGCAGAACAGTGGCCCGTGCGGCCGCTCTCCGCTGTGGCCCTCCCCGGCGTGCCTGGCTCCTCGGGTGTGGTGACTGAGACCCCGCACCTCCCTCCCGTCCCCACCACTCCTCTGCTGAGGCCGGCCCTGGGGGAAGGTGGCTCCTGAGACCCCAGCGTAGCTGGCCTTGGGGGAGAGCCGAGGTGACTCCTGAGACACCCCCCCCCCCCCCACACACACACACACACGACACGCCTGTCCGCCCGGGCGTGGCTGGCAGTGGGAGAGCGAGGAGTGATATTCACATGCTCCTCCAGTGTGGTTAGCACAGGGCAAATGGTGATTGAACTCCTCTCCCTGCATGGAGTGTGCGCCTGCTTATATGCGTGCCAGAGCTGGAAGTGATGGCAGGGTTCTGGGAGTGACTTATTACAGGAACTTCCCAGCAGGTGTGGACATAGCACCTATCCTGGCTGGCTAGTCTAGTTTTCCACTTGCTGCTACCCCTTCAGCCTCTTCCTTAGATTTGAATCAACCCTGCGCAAACACCTTCTGCCCCATCTTGGTGATACTGCTAAATGTATCAGGTAATAATCTTTGTATCAGAGGGGGTCGCCGTGTTAGTCTGTATCCACAAAAACAACTAGGAGTCCGGTGGCACCTTAAGGTGAGTCCGGTGGCACCTTAAGGTGAGTCCGGTGGCACCTTAAGGTGCCTCCGAATTCCTCGTTGTTTTTGTAATAGTCCTTGATACTGTTACAAATAGGAAAAGGAAATAATTGTTCCCATCAAGGACCAAGATATGACAGGACTTAAAACTATGGTAAAACACATTGTCTAGGGATTGTCTGGTGATAGTTGCCACTTTATTACTGAATATTTACTATTTTTCCCCAGGTGAATAGACTGGCAAAACTAGTCTTAAGGGAAATGTGGTAACAGAAAGAAAGAAGGGAGTTAATTAACGTGTCCTGTCATGTTTAGTGTTTGCCTGTTTGGCTTGTTTGCTGCTGGGAAGGAAACATGCAACTTGTTGAAAATTCCATCTGTTTCTAAACTCTATCATCTTTCTTCTCATCCTTATTACCTCTTTTCCCCTATGCCCCGTGCTGCTTTTGAGGACAGAATGTTTACATTCACTAGTGTAATGACAGTTGTTTCAGAGGCTGGTATACTGCCTACAGAGAATCTTTTAGCTGATGTCAAAAAGTGTATTTGTTTTAAGAAAGAGTTTGGCTCTGCCTTTAACTTGTATTAAACCTTCGAAATATTGCACATCGTCTTATGCTTGTGGGTAGCAGTCTCTGGTGTTTCAGCTGCAGAAGTGAATGGATAAATCAGATGATGACAGATCTAAATCAGCAAACATTTTAGTTAGCAAGTTTGTGTTTTTTTTAACTTCCCCCACAAATTTCATTAAAACAATTTTGCATTAAAGCCACTGATTTTATTTAATTTCAGTTAGTTACATATCCCTACTAAAAACCCCACTCATTTATTAAAAAAATACACTGAGTATGTAGCTATAAAAGTTCTTATTAAACAAAAACATATTTGGAATAAGTATCCTTGTCCATCCATTGTGAATACTGATTAATTTTTATTCAGTATGTCTTTATAGTGTTTGTTAGTGATCTGAGCATGAGGCTGGAGTCAGAAACTGCTGCAATCTAATCCTAGCGTTGACACTGATTTGCTGTATGGCCATGAACAAATCACTTAAAGCTGTGTGTCATTTTCCACATCTGTAAAGTGGGAATCACAAAATTCCACAAAGGAAAGTTTGTGTTGATTAAGGCCCCTATTTGTGTAGGCAGACAAGGACTTCATTGGGGCTCTGTGCTGGTTGAGTAGTCTGTCTTCATGCAACAAGTTGCAGATTGGGTCTAATTAGTGCATTGAAGTAGAAACATGTTATATTATTAACATTATTAATCAAAATGTGTCTCACCAAAATTTGTTACTTGTCTTATATATAAAATTCATTTTAGTCATTCTTAAACTGCAATATCATATGCCAGGCTAATATTCACGATGTTTCTAATGAGAGAAATTCTTTAACATCCATCTAGATGATGTTTGAATTATATTTTTAGCATTATGTATAGAATAATATTTAAAGTGATTTGTCACATTTTCCCCAATATTGCAATTAATTTAGAGCTAATCATAATAGGTTATTAGCTTGTATTTATGCTAATTGTAGATTAGCTTGAAATAAAACTCCATGAGTAAGTGACCAGTACTGAATAGTAGTAGTATTTTGTGCTGGTCCAACACAAACTAAATGAGATTAAAGGATTAGTATACAGTTAATGACTTCTAAATCCCCTATTTCATCTCTTCCCTCCCCCTGCATTGTATATATTAGAGCAATTTGGGAGCTCTTTAATCAAGTGATAAAGTGTCAGAATACATTTTATGAATTGCTTTCCCTTAGAAATTAAGTAGTGTAATAAAGCAATCTTATCTGGATAATTATAAAGCTAATCAAGGTACATGCATTTAGTAATGAAACACTTCAAAATTGTTTTGAGACTTCTAACTTCAACTCTTTTTTTAGGATACATTGCTGTCTCAGAAATATACATACTTTAATTCTATTTTAGTCTTTTAGCACAGATACTGAGTTATACAAATATACATTTCAGCTACTTGTTTCATTTTAAATAATATGTATAATTCAAATCTGTAATTATGTAGTAACTAATTCTGTGGATACTAAAGGTCTGAATTCTTGGGCCCTGATCCTGCAAAAGCTCAGGACCTTGGAGCCTAACTCATAAACAATGTGTCTGTGGCTCTAAGAGTACAACCTGTGGAATATCTTGGGTGCTGGCTCCACAGCAGGCGTATGTGTTCTTGGGATATTGGGTCTGACTTGAAAGATATTAAACAACATAAGTTTTACAAAAGGCAGTAGCTCAGTTGCTGTACAGGCAAAGCTCCCCAAGTCCTGATTCTTGGTCTGTTGGTTAGGCCCTGCAGTGGAAGCAAACCAATAGGAATTATTCCAGCAGCCTGGTTCTAATGAATTGACCTACCCTATCCCATAATACAAGAACAAACACAGACTAAATGAAATTGACAAATTTTAAAATGAATAAAAAGTACTTTTCATGCAATATAAAATTAACTTGTGAAATTTGCTGCCACTGAAATAAGCAAGTAATTTAAGGATTAGAGCCATCTAGAAATGAAATTAGCATCTGCATTTATAAAATAAAGAATAAAAATGACAATCAGCCCTCTTGCTTTAATGTATAAAGGACCAATGGCCTGAACCTGCTTAAACTGAAATCAATAATAAAATGTATTAACTTCAATGAGAGCAAGGAGCAGGATCTTTCCCCATATCCTGAGTTGGGCTGAGGACTTGCAATTCCCAGTGAAACCAAACTGGCAGGTTGTTTGGTGTCTCTCTGGATTTGGTCCAGTTTTATTACTGCTGGACTCAGGCAGCTTTTTTCCCTCAATGTGGTGATATTGCATGGACTAGACCTAATCTCTCTAAGGACTTGTCTACACATGAAAATTAATCCAGAATAATTTAGGAATTTAAAGTGGATTAACTATCCATGTGAGGATGATTTTATTCTAGAATAAATCAGAAATAGCTATACTGGAATAACTCCCTATGTAGACAAGTCCTAGCCTGAGTAGCAAAATGGTATTTCAGATGAACCATAGGATAATTCTGCAACTGATGTGGCAATTCCTCTGTTCCTAACTATAAACCAGTGTGTACATGTGACTGGATGTGTAAATCAGTGGGGGAAGGTTTGTTTGAGAAGTGAACATTTTTAGTGTCTGGCTTCCAAGGATTAATAAGAACGATCAGTGAGTTTAAAAGAGGATTAATGAAAATTACCTCGAGTGACTTTCAATAGTAGTAGTAGGGGTGTGTGTGTGTGTGTGTGTGTGTATATATATATATATATATATATATATATATAAGGGTTTCAGGATTTATTTTTTTCCCACAGAAGAGCAACTATGTTAGTTGGAGGGGACAGTGTAGTTTCTTTTCTAAGTGTGAACAAATTGCTTTGTTTCATGATGACAGTTGGAAACGAAATGGCAAATTTAGGCAGCCCACTTCCAAACTTCGGGGTATAAAATTCTCACTGGAAAAACAATATCAAGAAAGTGGTGAAGGGAGGCAATGCTTATAGACTGTTGTTATGGTCTGTCTTTCCATGTCTGTCTCTGCTTTCCTCTATAATAGGCAGATTTCCCCCCCCTCCGTTTTGGATGTGCAGAAGATCCAGAATGCAGTGGAACCCTGTGCAGTCCGCAGTGCCTACCTGTTGCACTTACAGCTCTTTGGGGCTCTATGCTTTCTAGTGCAGGGGTAGGTTTTAAAGATGGGAGAGACAGGTGGACTCATAAATGTTTGGATCCACCTGTCAAACTTGCTAATAGGGATGCTTCATCTTTGAGGCTGCAAAGTCTTGGCTGTGGAGCACTTCCCATTTTGACCCTGTGGAAGGACTACTCTTCCTGATCAGTGTGGACGTACCCAGTTTGGCATGCACACCCATTGGCTGTGCAGTGCCATATGTACTTACTAAAAATGGCAAACTGCGAGAGAGGGAATGTTGCAGGTTCCTGTGCCTCTTCGCTCCATTGTTTACCGAAGACCTCATCTTTGCTTTCAATATATTGTATTAAATCCAGTATGAAACTAATATAATTGTTACATGAATCACTGAATTTTCTTTGTGGATCAGCAGATTTCTCCATCTTGTTTTGTCTTCCAAATGTATAGTCACCACCAACCTGTACCTGTTGAGTGTCTTGCTGAACCAGAGGCGCTGGAACACTTTTTACAGTGGGGGTGCTGAAAGCCAGTGGTCCCCAAACTTTTTACTTTGCACCTCCCTTACCCCATCCGTGCCCCCTCTCCCCAGAGCTGGGGCCAGGACTGGGCCATGGCTCCGGGAGGGTGGGGGGACGCGGACAGGGTAAGGGGCCTGAGGCTGGGACCACAGCTGGGGCTGGGGCCCTGCATAAAACCTGCCGTGCCTATTGGCTGAAGTGGCCTCTCCCTGGGTTTGGTAATCTGTGAATGGTTTCATTATTCACATTAATAGGGGGAATGGTAGGATCATCCACAATCACAGTGGGAAAGGAAACACGGTGACAGTTATTGTTTGGTGGGAATAGAGTCTCTCTAGATCTGCTATTGAAAAGTCCAGAGTTCTTGAAAATTGTAAAATGTCCTAACATTTCAATGTATATGTGCACAGCTGCTCATTTCACATGATAGGCACATATGACTTAGTCCTAAGTAATTACTTTTTCACCACCATGACAATTATTTGTATTATAATAGTGTCTAGGGGCCCCAATTGAAATCAGTGCTCCATGGTGCTAGGTGCTGTATCTACACCTAGTAATAGATTGCATTTAGGGCTGGGTGAACATTTTTGGAAAATGGTAAATTTGCTTAAAAACTGCAGTTTCAGCTGAGTAAAAAATTGAGGATTTTTTTTTAAAGTCAAATTGACAGATTTTTTTTTTTTTTTTATGTTGAGTTAAATTGACCTGAATGATTTCTCCCTTCCCCTCCCCCACCCATTTTCGTGAGGGGAAAAAATGAAAACAAAGCAATTTAGTTTGAAAACTAACACCATTTTTTTGGATTTTTCAGTTCAGCCATTGAACCAAAAAATTATTATTTAGTCTGCTCTAATCATGTTCTAATGTAATAGATATTTGCTTAGGCTATGTCTACACTACACAGCTTTTAATGACATGGCTGTGTCGCTACAGCCGTGCCACTAAAAGTTGTGCAGTGTAGCTGATGTTCATCAGCAGGAGAGAGCTCTCTTGCCGATTTAAACAAAAAAATCCCAAAACAAAACAAAAACTCCAACAAGCGACATTTGTGTTTTCGGCAGGAGAGTGCTCCTGCTGACAATGCACTGTTCACACTGGCATTTGTCACAGCAAAACTTTTGTCTTTTTTTGGGGTAGGGGAAATGGCGTTTTAACCCTCTGAAAGACACAAGTTTTGTAGTTCAATTGCCAGTGTAGACATAACCTTAGTAACATTACATCAATAGGTGATGATATTGTGTCCCTTGGACACAACACCACATATTTCTGCATGTTCCAGGCAGGAATAATAAGTTTAGAAAGGGGACTGTGGAGGGCTGCTGGTAGTCAGAACACAATTGTGCTACTTTGGTAGTGTATACTACTAGTATGCAATGTATGTGTAGGTCAAGAATTTTGTCCCTGCTATTTAGACGTCAGCTTGGCTGCTGTGCAATAGAAAGCAAATTTGTTCTGTTTATACCATCTTTCTTTCCATCCCTTTTCCATATTTTTTAAAACTTGCAGTACAAACATTTCACTTTGACATGATTTAGTTTTAGTCATAAACTTGTTCGTAGCATTATTTTTTTCACTCTGCTTAATGTACAACTGTTCTGTCATACAACATCTGGTAAAAGTTGACAGTTAAAGTGAAGGGTGAGATCCTTGGATGTTTGGAGAATGTAAAACTGAATTTTATCTTGGTGGGTAATGTTTATAGAAAGCCCATTCATTCATATGGGCTGGTATTTAAACATTGACTTCACAGATGCAGAGACTAGTATTTTCAGTTCCTTGCTGAATCGGCCTGTTGCTGTTTGTGACCCACCCTTGTTAAACAGGGAGTTGTAACATGTTAAATGAAGTCCTGCTGGATCTTGCATTCTTAATAGATAGTTATCTGTGAATGCTCATGCAGGTAGGTGTTCTTAGGAAAACAATGTCTGGAACAACTTTTCTCACATGGGTGGAGATTGGGCAGTTTGTATTGAGGCTCAAAGGCAACTGTAAATTTCATTTAACTATTTGAGATTAAATACTCAATGTAATGCAAAATAGCAAAGGTGAGTTTTTCTATTCCTAGTGTTGATATAGGATTAACTACAAACAATAAACCTTAATTAGCCTCTCACTGCTAGAAACTCTACAGAGATGGGGTGGGGGGCACAATTATTATGGTTCTAGAGGAATTGATTTCCTCCAAGCCAGATTCTGATACCTTCACTCCTGCTGAGTAGCACCTTGCTCTGCAAGTAGTCTGATTGAATTGAATAGGACTGCTTGCAGAGTAAATGACTACTCAACATGAGTGAGGGTGTCAGAATCAGGCACGAATGAGGAAATACTAAAATGGTTAAATCAGGGGTCGGCAACCTCTGGCACACGGCTCGCCAGGGTAAGCACCCTGGCGGGCTGGGCCAGTTTGTTTACCTGCCGCGTCGGCAGGTTTGGCCGATTGTGTCTCCCACTGGCCGCGGTTCGCCATCCCAGGCCAATGGGGGCGGTGGGAAACCGCGGCCAGCACATCCCTCGCCGCTTCCCGCAGCCCCCATTGGCCTGGGATGGTGAACCGCGATCAGCGGGAGCCGCGATCGGCTGAACCTGCCGATGCGGCAGGTAAACCAACTGGCCCGGCCCGCCAGGGTGCTTACCCTGGCGAGCAGAGGTTGCCGGCCCCTGGGTTAAATGTAGGCCTTGGCTAAGCGGCAGCTTAGGGGATGTGGAGTCATAACTATCTGCAAGTATTTGAAGGATGTCAATACCAAGGAGGGAAAAGAATTGTTTATTATCATTCAAGGGGCTATAATTAGGAGTAATTGGGTATCATTAGAAAGGGAAAATGCAACCTGAATATCAGGTGGAATTTTATGACCATGAGACTTGTTGCTATATAGAATAGTCATCCAGTGGGAGTGGTAGAAAGCCCGCTTTACAATTAAATTGAACAAAACCAGAAGAAACTGTATTGTGCAATGCATAAGTGTTCTTGTGGGGAAGTATAAAAGTTATATCATCTAGTCTTACTCAATGACTCTTTCTAATTTGGTCCAGGTTGACATTCATCTTTGTGCTTTAATAAAATGGTGGGAGCTAATTGCTTATAAATGAACACTAGTCCACTTCCACCATCCCACATCAATTACATATTCATCTGAGAAGCCAAAAGTGCTTTTCTGGGAGGGTGTGTTATTTTATGAGTATTTTTTGTGTGTGGTTAAGGCACAGAACTGTGCACCTCTTTGCATCTCAGTTTCCTCTCCTGCAAATGAGACCTCCCTAACTCAAAGGAGTGTAGTGCGGCTTGGTTCATTGGTATTCATAGTGCATTGAGGTTCCTGGGTGGAAGTCTCTCTAAAAGTGTAAAGAGTATCCTATCTATTTCTTCCTGGAGGTAACTTTTTTCTTTTTTTAAAGGAACACTGTCAATATCTATAGACTTAAAGATCTAGCAATTTAAAAACATTCACTCCCATCAGAACCTCCTGGTGTCTTACATATAATCACATTTCTTTTAAAAAGTATAAAAATTTTTTGGGTCCACAGCGGCCAAAACAGCCCCCATTTTTTGCTGTGCCCAGTGTTCCCTGCATGAAATAATATAAGACTTGTATGTTATCTTTCATCAAAAGATCTCAACGTGCACTAAGTTTGTGAGGTGTATAAGTTTTATTTTTGTCTGATTTAAAGGTGGAGAAGCTGAGAGATGGGGAAGCTTTGATTTGACCACAAGGTCACCCAGTGAGTTGCAGAGCCAAGGTTAGAATCCAAAATTACTCTGTTCTTTGCCAAAATAGGCGATGCTCCCTTCCTACACAGCACACCGTTGCTGCATATTTATATTTAAAGGGTTGGATCATCTAAAAGTGTTGGTTGGCCTGCAACATCTAGATAAATAGTAGCTGGGAGGCGAGCAATGGTGCAGGGATTGGTTTCCAAAGTACTGTGTACTGTAGCTAATAGCTGAGTCGGAGGGAGAAGGTGACTTGGTGGATAGGTTTTTTTTTTCCTGTTTAAATAGTTTCTTCTTTATTGTAGGATCTGGGGGTGGGTGGGTCACCCCTCCCCCACCTCTGAGGGTGGGGGCCAGCAGGTCGGTCATGGCGTGCACGCCTGGAGTGTCGTCTGTCACCAGAAGGGGGGAGCGGAAGCTGAGACACACACAGCCACGACAGCAGGGGAAGGGGGGCCTGGGCTCCTGGGTTCTTCACGCCCCTCCAGAGGGAGCTCAGCTCTTCTGCAGGCCAGAAGCCTGTAGGCATTGGTGGGAGACAAAACACTGCAGGCCATATCCTGTGAACAAGTTAAATGGAGGCACTATTAGTTGGCAGGTAGTGTTTACAGGATCTTATCCTAATGTGGAACAAACTATCATTTATTTATTTCCCGTTCATGACATCTTGCCTTGCAATCCTAGGCAGGAGACCATCAATCGAATTAGATGTTAGAAATTTTCTTTTTTGCCAAATGCCTATTTGTTTTTAATAGCAGACAGGAATTCAGTCATTTAAATCAATTGTAAATTTTATATTTAAAAATTAAATGCACTGTAGGAAGTCTCCAGAAATGTTTTCCGTAAACTGCCTATCCCTAATAGGATATGTTTAGATTTCTGTTCTGTGTAGTTATGTTTTCATGCTTAAATTTTCTTAACAGTTGGTTGAATATACAGTTACATGCTATTTGAACTGTCTGTGTTTATGAATTTAAATCCTTAAAACTGGCTTGTTGCTTTAAGTCATTAATCATTTCAATAAGTAATGAAGCTTTTCAGGAAGAAAATTTCCATTCTGTATTTTTTTTTTAAAGTCAAGTTTACATAAACAGGAATTCACAATTTATTAGACTTCAGTGTCTCAGTGGAATAAATTAAATTCTATTGCAGAGCAATCCATATCAGTTTGAATTGAAAGAATAAGCATTTGTGGAAGATGATCTTTTGCAATGATATTGTGTATGTTTTTAGGATGTTTGCAAAGAAACTTTAGCTATAGTAAGTGTGGCAGGTATTTTATCCTGATATATGCTATCAGTTTGTATGTCTCTTAACTTCTCAAACATAACTATGTTAACTGCGATTGACAGCCCTAATAAATATATAGACTGAATTCATATGCGTAAACTTACCTTGTACGTATGTATATGAATTTTTGTTATAAAATTTCACACATACAACAGCAGTTCAATAATTTGCATTAATGATTGGGAAGACCATTGCAAATCCCTGAATTTTATGAATCAGGAAAGGAACAAATGATATAAAGGAAGGCTAATGCTAAAGACACAATGTGCTTTATTCATTTATTTTGACAATTATAGTTTAAGGTACATCTACACAGAAAAATAAATAAAACACTGCCGCAAGTCTCACATGAATATGTACACTGCTATTTTTAGCCCTGTGACCCTGAGTCAGTTGACTCGAACTCTGAGGGTAGTTCTGACTGCAGCTAGACACCTGCGGCTGGCCTGTGCCAGCTGGCTCGTACTCGTGAGGATCGGGCTCGGGCTGTTTAATTGTGGTGTAGATGTTCAGGCTTGGGCTTTCAAGCTTTGCAAGGTCCTAGAGCCCAGCCTGAGCCAGAATGTCTACACCGCAATTAAACAACTTTTTAGCCTGAGCCACATGCGCCTAAGTCAGCTGGCATGGGCCAGCAGCGGGTTTTTAATTGCAGTGTAGACATATCCTGAGACTTTGCACCACAGGTATTTTGCAGCATAGACATACCTCTAGAGTACCATTTTAAAATGGTAGTGCAGTATAGTTCTTAAAGATAATAAAGATTTAGCAAAATAAGAATTCACTTTATTATAGGGCTTGAACATTTAACCTTTAAGCTAGGAGATATTAGGTAAGTCTAGCCAGGGTGAAAAATACGCTGCTAAACACCCTGCAACTAATATCAGTCAACTCTCTATTTAAAACATTAAAAAAAAAAAATGAAAAAAAACCCTTGCTCTGTCCCTCTTGCTTTTGTTATGCCTGCTTTCCTTTCCTGTCTTGATGGCACTTTTTCTTTCTTTAAGTTGGTCTCTTCCTTAAAACTGCCAACAAGATTGATACAAGCTTGTCTTCACTAGAATATTTGGTTGTACCAGGATACAACCTTGAGGAGCCTAGGCATGATTTTGCTGTCCGTGTAGATGAGGACACATGATTTTGCTGTCAGTGTAGATGAGGACAAGTAGTGTTTAACACTTGACTCACAATCAAGCGACAATTTTAAACATTGTTTGCCCCCATTGTTAATGAATGCAAAGTCAAATTTACCATTGCAGTGTTGCCTGCTCTATTATTTGAGTCTTGTGATATTTGGTGTTTTTCTTTAAGCTACAGCTGCTTCAACTAAAGGTATGTTTACTATGGCAGAGTAACATCACTGGCAGTTATAGCGCTGCTCAAAAAGCGCCGAAGAGAAACCGCTGTTGTGTGTTCACACTGTGAGCTGCCTGCGCAATAGCATGTTCACACTTGCGGCCCTTGCAGCAATATTCAGAGCAGTGCACTCCGGGCAGCTATCCCGCATAGCACCTCTTCCGCCACTAAGAGTTGTGGGAAAGTGGAGGGAGTCGCGGGGCATCCTGGGTCCTGTTCCAGTACCCTGTGATCCATTGCTTCGCATCCCAGCAATCCCTGTGCTTGTGTCCGCATTTGATGCCATCTTTCAATGGTTTGTGTACTGTGCGCTCTGTCTCTTTGGTCTGCAAGAATGGATCCCACGCTGCTGACCAATATGCTGCTCGCTTTCACTAACACTTCATGAGTGGCAGTGGAATTATTCCTTAAACTACAAAGGCAAGAGAAGTTTGACATTGATCTTGCCACACATAGTAGCTATGACACGAGATTGCTTGTGGCATTCACGGAGGAGCTGACCACAGTGGAACGCCGCTTTTGGGCTCGGGAAACAAGCACTGAGTGGTGAGATCACATTGTGATGCACGTCTGGGATGACAAGCAGTGGCTGCGGAACTTTTGGATGAGGAAAGCCAGATTCACGGGATTGTGTGGTGAGCTCGCTACAGCCTTGTGGCACAAGGACACAAGAATGAGAGCTGCCCTGCCATTGGAGAAGCATGTGACGATTACACAGTAGAAGCTGACTACTCCAGACTGCTATCGATTGGTCGCTAACCAGTTCAGAGTGGGAAAGTCGACCGATGGACTTGTGTTGATAGAAGTGTGCAGGGCCATTAATCGCATCCTGCTCTGAAAGACCATGACTCTGGGCAACATGTGTGACATTGTGCACAAATGGGCTTCCTTAACTGCAGAGGGGTGATAGATGGCACACATGTTCCAATTCTGGCACCAGATCACCTACCTACAGAGTACATTAATCGGAAGGGGTATTTCTCTATGGTTCTCCAGACGCTTGTGGATTACCGTGGGCATTTCACGGACATTTACGCAAGCTGGTCCGGAAAGGTGCATGATGCACGCATCTTTTGGAACACTGGCCTGTTCAGAAAGCTTCAAGCAGGGACTTTCTTCCTGGACCCAAAGATCACTGTAGGGGAAGTCAAAATGCCCATCGTGATCCTGGGAGACCTCGCCTACCCGTTAATGCCATGGCTTATGAAGCCAGGCATGGGGAACCTTGAGAGCAGCAAGGAGTGATTCAACAACAGGCTGAGCAAGTGCAGAATGACTGAGTGTGCTTTTGGACATTTAAAGGCCCGCTGGCGCTGTCTATGACAATACTCCTATGCTTATAGCCGTGTACTGTACGCTCCATAATATTTGTGAAGGGAAGGGTGAAAGTTTCACTCAGGGCTGGACCACTGAGGCTCAGCACCTGGAGCCTGAATTTGAACAGCCAGAGACCAGGGCTACTAGAGGGATGCCTTGAGGCAGCAATTTTAAGCTGAAAGCCACTAATATTTGTTGCTGTGCTTGGGATGTTAGGAGGTGATTGTGATTGGTGCAGACAGTGCACTATGAAGGTTTAAGAAAATTGCCTGTTGCTTTGCAGGGGTCTTTTTGCTTTCAATTAAGGGACTAAAGATTGCTTTCAAACCAAAACAATTCTTTTATTTAAAAAACAACAACCAGAGGAGAGAGACAAACAAAAAAACACATCAGCACTGTGGATGATATGTGGGGGAGGGAGAGTCCCAGGAGGAGGTGAGGCCCTGGGACGGTTAAAGATTTGTGTTTGTCCAGGAATCATATCCAACATTGTCCTTTGGAGTACAGTGCAGCGGTTACTGTACTTCAGCAGGGCCAAACTGCAGAGGGATGGGTGTTGAGTGCAGTGAATAGTGGGAGTCTGCAGGGCTGGACTGTGACGGGGCACGAGTGGAATGCAGCGGGTACAGACTGGAGCCAGGAGGTTGATAAGAGTGTGTTGGCGGTGTCTGGGGGGGTGCATGGGAAAGAATTGTGCGACAGTGGCTGCAGAGGAGGCCGGACATGGAGCTGCTCGGTTTGCAGTGCTTGGAACATGTCCGCTTGGCGCTCCATAATATTTAAGAGACGCTCCGTGGCTTCATTCTGGCGAGCTCCGTTCTCCTTTTGGTCCCTCTTCTTGCTGTCCTGCTACTCCTTCAATTCCTGTTTTTTGGCTGCAGCGTCATCATGACATCACACAGAAAGTCCTCTTTAGTTCTTCGTGTCCGCTTTATAATTCTGCGCAGCTGTTCAGCCAGCGATAAAGAGGGAGGCTGGGCTCCCGAGATCATATTTGTGAAGCCAAAATGCAACATTTTACAGAAGCAGTATTGTTTGAATCAGTGGTCTGTGTGTTGCAGTGATTTAAAACACTGCCACTATTCACATACCTGTCACTAACTGGCTGATCCCAGGCAAGCACACATGAGCCACAAGACCCCCAAAATGGTGAGTAACCGCAGGGGAAATCAGTGTTCCAGGACCATATGTACACTGGGCATGTGGCTCTTGGGGAGAGCCAGCACTGTAGGGGAGGCCTTATAATCCTTACTGTCCCCACATTTTCCAAAGGCTGTGTTCATTATGGAAGATATCTCTTTGCTGAGGGTGAGCAGGGAATCAAGGGAGGGTCTTCTCCAAGGCTGAGGCGTCCGCCCTGGCCCTTTTTTTGCAGGTCGCCTATGTGCAGTGACGGCAGAGGGGCGCGGGGAAGTTAAATCATGTGGTGGTTTTAAACAAGTAAACAAAACAAAAAAAACCTTTTAGTCACTAGAAACTTGGGCTGGTTTTGAACTGCTGACTTAAAGGCAAAAAGTTTTGTGCACCATTAATCAATTCCTCAGTCAATCCCTTTTAATTCATTTTAAGTTAAAATTTTCACCTGTGATGTGAAACACGACAGACATACTTTCCATTTAATTGTTCTCACTGTTTCTCTTTCCCATTTACTTTATATATTCCTTTCTTTCTTTTTCTGTTTGTGTTCTCTACCTCCTTCCCTGTATTTTCTGTTCCACTCTTCCCCGTCTCCAAAATAATCTCTGTGCTCTACTTCTCTTTTCTTTCTTATCCCATTAATCTATACCATCTACAATCATCCCATGTACTCAATCATCAACCTCTTTTATGCAAAGGACTTTCAAAATGTAGCAGAACACCTAACAGCACAACAGCGCGAGGACTAAACTGAGGGGTGAGGGGCTATTATCCAGGGACAAAGCTCAGGTGAGAAGCCAAGGGTAGTTAGATTCATACCAAGGTGCTATCCCTGAGTCCTCTGAACAGAATCCTGTTTTGTAGCTTCTGACTAGCAAGTGTTGAATAAATAGATTCAAAACCCTTCCCTATGCACAAACCTGGCTGCTGAAAAAAAGAGAAAATGCTTATATTCGTATTTTTCCCCCTTCCACTTACTCCAGAAGTTCCTGGGTACAACATAGGTGGAGGGAAATAAAGAGAAATCTCTTCTTCCTCTCTGACTGCATTTTTAAGTCCTTCTTGCCAGTGAATAGATCCAGTGTCTGTCTCTGCTATTGCTCATAGCCTTCTTCAGCAGCAGCAGCATGAAATTCACTGCGCTGGGTAAAGGAGTCTTTTGTTCCCATTTTCCGTTTTACTCCTGCTAAGTTTTTGTTTGTTTTTTGTTTTAAACCAGTTCCCCTTCCACTTATTTGCAATGAAACCCTCTCTCGTTATGGGAAGGTGGTTTCTGCCATTAGGATGATCCAGTTGGCTGTCAGTCAGGGCATGAGGCATGTCATGTCATTCTGATGCCAGGCTAATGTGGTTTAAAATAACCCTGACCAGCCCTTTAAACCTGGTTCTGAAGTACCATATTGATGGGATGTAGGGCAGCAATTTGGCTAATACAGACATGCAAGTAACAGAGCAAGATAAATATTGGATTATATGATGTTTGCCACCACTTACAGTATTTAATGTTTGTGTGGTGAGCCAGGTCATTTGAGGGCATCTTGCTCATGTACCACTACATCTGGGGACACGGTAAGAATATGGGGCCCAAAAATAGAAGGGAGGAGGCTGGAGCATTACAGGGACAACAGAAGCCCATGCCTGCACCTCTGGGATCTGCATTGCCTCATTGCCCTAGATGATGTGCTGTTCAGGGGTCAGCCCCCTGTTGTGACCTGATAGTTTTTGCTTGATAGGAAACAAGTCCCAGACACTGAGGAGTGCCTCTTTGTGAAACAAACAGCTACAAATCCTGATCCGCCTGGGACAGTTTTTAAAATGGCTAAGCTTTTGGGAGGCCCCTGAGTTACTGGCTGTGGCGGCTGATAGAGCCGTGCAGGCTCCTGGGGAACAGGTTTGTGCAGTGCCAGGTAGCAGCTCCATACCTGGGGTTCCCAGTGGTGCCCTGCTTCCCCCAAGTGAGGTGAGTCCACTGGCTTCAGATCCCGCATTCCATGGTGGTGATACTGAGTCTCAGCCTCAGGCTGTTCCACTGCCTACTCCTCTGAGGATGGATCTGATTGATGTGCCCGCTACTTCTCCTATGCCTCATCCCTTTTTGAATGGGGATGCTGCAGCAGGAGCCCAATATTCTTCTGTGTTAGTGGAGTCCAAGGGAGATGAAGAAGATGATGATGTCTCTGACTTCTTGCTGGTCCCTGATGTTCTCACCAGTCAGCTGGACAGGAAGGGTGGTACAGCATGCAGGAGGTGAGTGACTTTTGAGATGACACTGAAGGGAAATGGGGAATTGAGGTTGAGGCCTGTTTCCTTGATCTGCAGTGCTTTGTTCATCTGGCCGCTCTTGTTTTGAGCGATACCTCATTTGATAGCAGGAAATGTTTCCATCTCAAGAAGTAGGTAGGCAAGGTCAGAAAGCCGGGACTGTTCAGGGCGATAAAACTCCCTTGTGGCTCACGTATCTCTGGGTCCTCCCACTCTGCATTGTTTCTCTCTGCTCTCTATCTTTATCCTTCTAACTTCTATGGTGCTGCTCAACCCCAGCTCTCTGAATATTAATGGGTACCAGGGTGGTTGTTGAAGGGCACAAGTTCTTGAGCTTCTCTGATAAAACCTGGCCAGTCTTTTTTGCAAGAGATTTGTTTTGATCCTGATGACCAGAAAGCTATCTGAATGAAGGGGAAGGTTGTTTGAGCCATGGCTGTGATGTCAGTGCTAGGGTGTCTGTACTTTTCTCCCAGAGTGCAGCTTTCCTTTGTGAAGGAGATTGTGCAAGGTCAGATCCTCCAGATGGAGGTGTGCATTGGTGCTGTGGTGCTTAGTTTTTTTTACTGTCTGTGCCCATACTATGGGGCAGGACCATGTTTCCTTTTTGCAGGTACCCAGTTCCTACTTGGCTGTGGTCCTCAATGCTACTATTGTCTGCAGGGGTGGGGATGATGACTTCATCTGTACTGTATATTGTTTTAGACAGGAGCCCTCCGGAGCCACATCCTCAGCTGGCCAAGGAGCTGTATTGTCTCGTGTAGAATTTTGGGTTAGTGGATGACTGGAGGTTCTCTCATGCCACTGTTAGGCAATACTTAGGCTCAAAGGCCACCCCAACCACATCTCTGGGGCTAGGCTGGATTTCTTTTATGCTGTAAAGTCCAGCATGATTGTTCGTTCAGTTCTGCTTGTCTCCCACTCACTTGGCTGACCATCACTATGTCTCTGTCAGTGTTTCTCTCCCCTATCCTGCCTGTGCTTCCTGCTGGTGTTTTTATCACCAAATTGTTTCAGGGCCTGAATTTCACCCAGGCATTAGCTGTGTTTTGGGAGCATTGGCGGCAGTAGCAGAAGTCCTTCTAGGAGTCCTTGAGACAGCGGCAGAACATGAGAGGTCCAAATGCAATTGTTTTGCCAATGTTACACCCAGGCTGCTGTAAGGGCCTTGTGTCATGCTGAGTACCCTGGAATGGGACATCGTGGATCTTCATGGCAGCCTTGATGTTGGGAACCTGATATCAAATATGAGCCTCCAGAGCGCTTGCTGGAGGAGAACATTGCAGGGAGCTCTGGTTTGGGCCCATTTCCCTCAGCTGCATGACATGAGAAATTTCTTTGGTTTGGAGAGGAACACTGTGGACTGTCAGCAGATTCACTGTCTCCAGCTGCCCAGGGCATGTCCAACATCTGATTCTGTGGAAATCCAGAAAGCATCTGTATCCTTCTGTAGTGCTTTGTACTCACTTGAGTCCTGTGACATGCTGGCAGTGGTGGAGCTGCACCATGGGTTGCCCTGTCTCGCTAGTGAGGAACAACAATGTCTGGAGCCCTTCTGTCCTTGCAGGAGCTCTATTGTGGTCCAGCAGCTCTCTACAGGCAAAGCCTCAGGAATAGATGGGCTGTTGTCTACATTTTAGGATCTTATTGGTCCTGATATTTTTCTGAGTGGTTTCTGGAGTGCTTCCAGAGGAAGGAGCTGTCCCTCAGTTGTCACGGGGCAGTGATTACCCTGCTGCCCAAGAAATGGGACCTCTATGATGTGCGGAACTGGAGACCTATTTCCCTTCTCTGTCCCAATTACAAGATCCTATTCTATCCTATTTGGATGCAGTGTTTCATTTTTTTCCTCAATTGTTCCCATTTGATTAATCTCTTTGGGTTTTTGCGGTAGCTTTTCAGTTGCTGGGAACTGTTTTCCTCCAAACTTGAGTTTATTCTGGGAGTGCAATACACAGCCTGTTTGTGTGTGTGTGTGTGCTGGTGTTACTGTATCAGGCCAAACTGGTCATTCTGAACTTTCCCAAGGACAAAGTGACAAGGGTAAAGGGGTGTGATGTGCTGGAGTTGTTCTGCATGCTGATCGTTGCCTGGCTGTGGGTTTACTTCTTTTTATAAGCTCACTTTGAAGCCTGGATATGTTTTGATTCACCTGATGTATTAATAATGTCTTGAGCAAACTTGATTCTGGTGACGCCATAGTGATCCATCTGTAATGTTTGTTCGGGGTGGGTTTATTGCTATTTATTCCTTTCTTTATGTATATTTAACGTATTTAATGACATTTTGAATATATTTAAATGTAATTTTTTTTTTTTACAGTGAATAAAGGTGTTGTTCACATCTCTCCTCCCCCTCTCCCCTACCCTTCCCGTGCCCCAGACCTAAAGACCTTCCTGAATCCTGACAAACATTTCTTGGAAACTGATTTATGGAGATTAAACTGATACATCTGCACAAAACATTCTGGTTTCAACGAAAACCTATTTTGCTGAAATGACAGTTCTGATTGGCTCTAAGTTCTGAATAGGCACAGAACCTGCCCAGAGGTCTTTCTCACTGGTGCAGTTTATGTGCAGATTTGGCAAAAAAAAAAGCACTGCATTGGTTCACACTCACTTCACATTTGGAAGGTTTTGTTCTTTGCCATAAGTGCTAGGAACTTAATTAAAAAACAATATAAGCTTTCATTTTTTATGAATTGACACTAGCAGTTCATGGGAGAGGTCCTAAACAAGCCATTGTTTCTCTTGGAAGTACAGCAAGACTTCTTGGCAGAGTGAAAAGCACCAGTCATCAATTACATAACTGAGTGGCACAGGGCACATTTTCTTCCTTTTCTTTTAACCATTTCTGAAAACATATTGAAGACGACGGGGGGAAAACCTCTAACCAATCAAAAGGACATAAATGTAGTGGTCAGAATGTGTCCTTCAACCCATGTAAATTTGTTGTATCAACTATCTGATGCCACATCACAGTGAGAACTAAGGTGGCTGCATGAGCTAGAAACGCAGAGCATCGCTTAACATCGTGTCGCTTAAAGTCGCATTTTTCAGGAGCATCACTACAATGTTAAGCGAGGAGTTACTGTATAGATGTCTGGACTTGGGCTGGAGCTTGAGCTCTGGGACCCTCCCCCCCTCACAGGGTCCCACTACCCAGGCTTGGCTGGAGCCCAGACATCTACACTGCAGTTCTATAGCCCCTCAGCCCCGTGAGCTTGCTGATAAGGGCCAGCTGCAGGTGTTTTATTGCAGCATAGACATACCCTAAGGCTTTGTCTACAGTCCAACATTTCTCAAATATGGCTGCATGTGGCCTCCAGGGGCTTTTTGTGTGGCCAAAGATTCCTAGGCAATGATGGGGAGGGAGGCAAAGCAATGTTAACAAACATACAGATATCATTTTTCACAGAAACAGACTTGCTAGCTAGCAAGTTTATAAAAAAAAAAAAAAAAGCATAAGAAGCAACAACAACAAAACAAGAACGTGCAAATCACATTTGTTTCTATTCTGTTTAGATCCAGTAAAGAATAGAGACAACTGTACATTATTTTTATTATTGAGTCTGCAATAATAACCTACATAAATAAATTATGATTTGGATGTGTATATGTGCAAATTTATTTGTTTTTTTTCTTTAAAGTTAATTAAGTATTTTAAGAAAAATTGTCAGAATGGCCACCAGCAAGAGTTGGTGGCTGCACTCTGAGGCCACCAAACAATTTCTTGTGAGACCCCCTGGTCTAGATGAGGATTTAAGGGAACATTGTTAGAAGGTGTTAGCCAGCACCTTTTAATGAACATATTTGAAAGTCTCTAGCATAGACAAAGCATTGCATACTCCTAATATGGGTTAAAATGGCATTAAAACATAGGTTCCCCACTTCAACCTGACCGGTTTAGCATGTGTTACAGGCAGTGTGCCTTGTTTACACTAGGCAGCTAGAATGTGATAGCTAACACCGTCTAACAATGTACTTTTAAATCCTAGGTTAGACAAAGCCAGTAAACCTTCCACCTTCACTAGGAACTCAGCTTTGGGAGCAGTGAGTTTCAGAAAGGACAAATTTTTATGCATCTAAAAATTATGATTTCCTTAAAACGTTGATAGAGGGTTACTACAACTACTACTACTCCTTTAAAAAAATAAAAATAAAAAGTGATAGTGAGTGCAGCAACTTGCCAAAAACATTACACCAAAAGCAAAGGGGGAAGAATTATACCCATGATCCTTAGTTATGATGTGAGAAAACAAAAAATATGTAGAACACTCTAAAAAGGTTTCCCTCCCAATTATTTAAATCATGGTTTTCTCACTGATGATGCCTGAAACCAACCTGTCCCTCTTCCCTGGGATGCCTGAAACTGACCTTTCCCTCTTCCATTGCTTGTGCACTGAGGTTTATTGGCTCTGCTCTGATAGTGCAGAAAAATTATTTCTAGGCTTCTAGCTAGAAGTGTTTCTACTCTGTTCTAGCATACACTTTTATTGTGCACTTATGCATTTTTCTTTGATTTAAAAATAATCTCTCCCAAAATGAAAAATTAATATAATTTTTTTGTTCTACACATTAAACCTTATCAAAATCTTTTAGCTAAAAGCTTAAATTTTTCGCTCATTTTTATCATAATATTTAAAGTGAGACAGAATATGTAAAATGTCAATAATTGTGGTAGGGGAGTGAGTAGCTTGATTGTTGCTAAAGGCCTGATGCTGGGAGGGGCTGAGACTCTCTTTACAATCAGGTTCAATAGTCAATAAATAGGAGCAGGAACAGGGATGAAATCCTGACCCTGTTGTAGTGAATGGGAGTTCGGCCATTGACTTCAATGGGGACCAGGGTTTCAGACACTGAGGCTACGTGTACAACACAGAGCCTATGCTTGCATAGCTGTGTTGGTTAATCCCCTAATATAGATGCAGTGTACACTCAAAGAAGGACTATTTCTACTAGTGCAGGAACACCACTGCCTCAAATGATGTTAGCTACCTTGACAGAAGCAGGGGCGGCTCTATGTATTTTGCCTCCCCAAGCACGACAGTCAGTCGGCTTTCGGTGGCATGCCTACGGGAGGTCCGCCGGTCCTGTGCCTTCGGCGTATCTGCTGCTGAAACCGCGGGACTGGCGGACCTCCCGCAGGCATGCTGCCGAAGGTAGCCTGACTGCTGCCCTCACGGCAACTGGCACGCCGCCCCCCGCGGCTTGCCGCCCAGGCACGCACTTGCTGTGCTGGTGCCTGGAGCCGCCCCTGGACAGAAGCACTCTTCTGTCAACAGAGCTGTGTCTACACTGTGTGTTTTGTGAGCATAGCTGTCAGACAGGGATGTGACTTTTTTCACAACCCTGACTGATGTAGCTATGCCGATATAAATTTTAAAAGTAGACCAAGCTCCAGTTGACTTTTCAAAGAGGCCTGGGTTCAGATCATTTTTCAGAATTATAGAAGTAGTATTATTTTTTATGATTGCTTTAGTGTCTCCTATATGCTAGGCACTTCCCAAACACAAGATGCTGTTCCTGCCCCATAGGGCTCTCAGTTGGAAAAGACAAGGAAAGTATGAAGAGTTGGGAGATAGATAAAACATACGAAGGATTATTTGTTAAGTAGATACCATGTGTGCTCACTGGCCCTCTATTTAGCTATTATCTGTTGGCTAGATAAATCTGTTCTGGTTTCTTGTAGACATAACAGTAGAAGTTGGACTGAAGGAGAGATGTAAAACTGTTCCTCTTGGCGGGTTCTTTGGGAACTTCCTGATTTTTTTCCACTCATCTTTGAGAAAACTTCCTGTGCTGTGGCCATAGCCACATAGGTTTATGCTTTGGGAGGTGAATACAGCGTGTGGTTGTTTGATTTTTGTGTGTTTGTTTTTTATTTTGCCTGTATATAAGGAAACTTTCAAAATATTGTAGTCTTTGTAATAAGAAATGTCAGTGTTTGATTCTAATCTTTGGCTCTCTTATACTATGGGTATATCTATATTTTAATTTTACTGTGTTACAGATTTACTACGCTGATTAAACCTGAACAAGCTGGGACAAGTGGAAAGACCGCTTGTCTAGGTAAGTTTTCAGCACACACCCTTTTCTGTCTTTGATAGCAAAATAGAAAAAGGCACGATATTCAATTTCTCAAACCAAGTTGCCTTAATTTTGCTCTGGAGTAAAATAAAATCAGCATCTATATTTGGCTCTGAATTTGAACATTCTTGTTGCTCTGGAATAGTTTGCATATCCTACTTGGTTGGGAGGCAATAGTAGCGACTGAATCTCTTTTTATTATGAAGAACCTATTATGAGTCATCAGTGTGATGCTGTTGCAAAGAAAGCAAACATGATTCCGGGATGTATTAACAGGTGTGTTGTGAGCAAGACACGAGAAGTCATTCTTCCGCTCTACTCTGCACTGGTTAGGCCTCAACTGGAGTATTGTGCCCAGTTCTGGGCACCGCATTTCAAGAAAGATGTGGAGAAATTGGAGAGGGTCCAGAGAAGAGCAACAAGAATGATTAAAGGTCTGGAGAACATGACCTATGAAGGAAGGCTGAAAGAACTGGGTTTGTTTAGTTTGGAAAAGAGAAGACTGAGAGGGGACATGACAGCAGTTTTCAGGTATCTAAAAGGGTGTCATAAGGAGGAGGGAGAAAACTTGCTCACCTTAGCCTCGAAGGATAGAACAAGAAGCAATGGGCTTAAACTGCAGCAAGGAAGATTTAGGTTGGACATTAGGAAAAAGTTCCTAACTGTCAGGGTGGTTAAACACTGGAATAAATTGCCTAGGGAGGTTGTGGAATCTCCATCTCTGGAGATATTTAAGAGTAGGTTAGATAAATGTCTATCAGGGATGGTCTAGACAGTATTTGGTCCTGCCATGAGGGCAGGGGACTGGACTCGATGACCTCTCGAGGTCCCTTCCAGTCCTAGAATCTATGAATCTATGAAAACCTACTAAACAAATTAAATGTATTGGATGTTCATTCTTTCCTCATATTTTCCATGCTTTTATCTTCTCTAATTTTTCCATTTTCTTCTGTTCATTTCTCATCTGTCTTTTCCCTTGCTTCAGCCTTTTTCATTTTCCTTCTTTAGTTATTCCCTCATGTCTTCCCCCTGCAAAATATCCTCTCACACATCCACTCTCAATCCTTTTTCTCCCTTTTGCTCTGCCACAATCATTCCTAATGCCCAGCAACAGTCCAGTGCTTACAAGGTGCAGGAGAGGTGGTGCAGGGGAGGAGGACAGAAATATGGATGGCACTTCCAAGTCTAGGTCAGTAACTGCCTGCATATGGTAGCATGACAGCCAAGCTTCCTGTAGACTTGCCACTTGCAGCAGCACTCAGAGTCTCAGACTCTGCTCACATCTGATTGTACAGCCTTGTCGGTGCTATGCAAACTTTCTAAAAACTTTCCACTTTAATTAACACTTGTTTAGCTTCACTGGTGTTAGCATATTAGGAGACTTGGTATAGGTGGGCTGCTGGCATCTTTAACATAGTGTCATAACTCTTCTCAGAGCAGCTCTAATCAACACTTGTTTGTTAATAATAATTAATAATAAAAGAATCAGCAGCAGCTGGTATCCCATCATACTAAGACTTCCAGTGATGCTAACACTAGTGGAGCTGAACAGATGTCAGCAATGATGGGAAACTTTAAGAAGATTTCCATAGAATAGGCAAGGGCCTATGTCTGAGGAAGAGCTGGCTCATAGGGTTGCGGATTGTGAGATTTAATTGAGTGGGGATATGATCACTCGGTAAATCTGTGGCTGGTCCCTGAGGTGCGCACATGCTTCCCAGCTCACTGTCAGTTCCAAAAATTCAGTTATCCATCCAGTCTACTGGGGTTTACAAAAATCAAGACTAAACAATGTCTTCTGTAAAACCGACAGGAACTTTGTCAGTTTTCAGGGATACTTGGTTGCTCATTTATTTATAAAACCCTGAAACTGTGTGTTGTTAATTCACATAATTACAGGGTGGGTGTGATCATGGTGGACAAGAGTCAGTTTGTCTGGCTTTCCTAAGGGGAAGTGGGTAGGCAGAAGTTGGCAAACGGTTTTTATAGGTATTATTTTTATTAGGGTACTATCTCGTGTGAAATCAAGCACTCAGATAATACAGTGATGAAGGCCATATAAAAACCTAGATACATTACGCATTATGGACCATACCTCCAAAACCAGCAGTGATGGCTGTTCTGGGGAGGCGGATGAGAGAGAGTAAGAGAGCATGCGCAGAATCAGGCATGTCAGACATCTGATCAATACCAGTTCAGCTTGAATAAAAATGTAGTGACCTGGACCATACTTCATTTTTCTGTGTGCTGCTCTGATGCGTGAATTTCAGGAAACAACGTCCCTGTTCCAGTGTTCTTAATGGTAATTTCTGAGCGTCATCTGCTACTTTGGATGGAGTTCTTCTCCCAATCCGACAAATGATGCTCCTTCTGGTCATAGGCGCCAACTTCTCCTGGCGCTGGTGGGTGCTCGCACCCCCACTCCACACCTGCCCTGCCCCCTTCTGCCCCACCCCCATTCCAATCCCTTCCCCAAAGTCCCCACCCCAACTCTGCCCCTTCCCTGCCCCTATTGGACCCCTTCCCCAAATCCCCCTCACTTCCCCCGAGTGCGCCACATTCCCGCTACTCCCCCCTCCCTCCCACAGCTTGTTACGGCAAGCCTGGGAGGAGAAGCAGGGACGTGGCGCGCTCAGGGGAGGAGGCGGAGGGAGGAAGGGCGGGGAGCTTGGCTGCTGGTCCACCAATTTTTCCCCGTGGGTGCTCCAGCCACGGAGCACCCACGGAGTTGGTGCCTATGCTTCTGGTTTGCTCATTCAGTTTTCTGGCAGTCAGTCAGTTGCAGATGACTTCCTGATTTGTCTGCTAAAATAAATTTATTTTGTTTGACAGTCTTGAAATACAACACTTCTTTCTATATGGGTTTCTCTTCCTTGTCACAGCACCAATAAAATGGTCAAAAGTAAAAGCTTTGATAAATTCATAAAACCTGGACTTTGCATTTATGTAGTGCCTTCCAAACAAGGACCTTGAATACTTGACAAATAGCTTCCCGTCAGCCCTTTCAAGTGGATGTTATCCCTGTTTTACAGGTTAAAGAATTTGCCCAAGGTAACACACCCACAGTGTGGCGGAGCTGGAAACCGAACACAGATCTCCTGACTCCTACTCTGGTGTTTTTTCCACAGGACCATCTCTGCCCTACATGTTGTAAGGTAAGCTATTTTTGATAGAGAGAGAGAGAGACTTATTTATAAATTAAAGTTGTTTATAGGTACTTTTAGAAGACCGGAAAACTTTCCAATTGTCGATTAGGCTGACAGCACCATCTGGAGGTTTAATTGGTATGTTCCTTAGAGAAAGATTTAGAGAAATCTCACTACAATTTGAGGAGTACGAATTGTTCTTATAAATGACATTTTGTTGATATTACCTGAATGAGATAATTTACAGTGGTTTCAAAGTAACCAGGTCTAGGGGTCAACTTTCACTTTGATACTTTTATTTACTGTAATGGTCTGAGTTTTCGGAATGAGATCAGTAAAAATGGAGGGGGAAAAAGACCTAATTTTCTCCACTATTTGCACCTCCACCAAACAGTTGTGCTTGACAGAATTGCACATGCCATTCATCCCCCAGATGTGCTAAAGGACAGCTTGACCTTAAAAAGCCTAAATCACAGAAGTAGCTCCATTAGTCAGTGAGACTACTTGCATAAGAGCTACTCTTGGGAGTAAGGCTTTGAAGAATCCAGTCCTTAACTGAGTATCCAGTATGCTGAATCTTGTTGAGAAAATTGGAAGTAAATACCTTATTCTTTCCTTCACTTCCTTACACCTGAGTAGGGTTTTTTATGCTATTCAGGAATACCGCCAAACTAAAAGACAGGTAAAAATGATGCTTAATTTTTTCAAATGAATAATCACTCTGAATAATCTCTTGAAAGCAAGAATCTGAAATCTGTTTCCTTATAAAAAGGGATCTCTCTCATTGTGCACATGCACTGAACTGATTGACTTTGGAAAAGTTACTGTACCTCTGTGTGCCTCAGATTTTTCAATCTATAACATGGGGAACATGATACTTTTCCTTCATAAGTGTTTTGAGGTCCACAAATGAAAAATGCGATACAAGAGTTAAGTATTGTTGTACTATTTATTATGGAAGTGGTTGTGAAATGTATTAATATACATCAGAATCTAAGCAAGACGTAAACAGGGGTATTCCAGTCCCATGCTTAAACCACTGATTTCAACTCTCTTTTGTATAAAACCATATCTCAGTGCATTTATTTCCATTTCACATTGCATACTGAAATTTACAGTCTCTTATACTGTACAGTACATATTAGACTCAAAATCCTTTTGGGATAATCATAGGACATATGAAAAATATTTTGTGCATTTAAAATTTTTCTATGAAACAGAAAATGGAAAATCTTTAAAAGGTGCAAAACAGCAGGGATTTTGTAGAGCTTTTTTTATTTGACTATAAAAGCTTTACGTTGAAAAGCGTGCATTCAAAAAAAATCGGTCTACTCAATCCCCACTAGTAAACCATTGGCATTATTATTAATAATCCATTGTATTGGTGTAGCACCAAGAGTCTGGGAGGAGGGGTGAGGACAGCCCTGCTCTCACCCTGTTATATGGGGTAAAACAGCTGGAGTGACATGAAGGGGCTGTAGAAGTCCTGGCACAGGCAATGCAGAAGACAGCCAGAAGGCTACCTTCTGAAGACTCCACTGCAAGCTCTGTGTTAGGGTGGGATCACAACATGCAGTGTAGTAGATTCTAGACAGCACTTAAGACAACTAGGGAGGCTTCTGAAACTTAGTCCCTAAGGGCTGTCTTAAATTACTCTCTAGGACCTGTTTCAGAGTAGCAGCCAGGTTAGTCTGTATCCGCAAAAAGAAGAGGAGTACTTGTGGCACCTTAGAGAATTTGTTAGTCTCTAGGGTGCCACAAGTACTTCTGTTCTTTTTTCTCTAGGACCTCTGTCCCCCAAAACAATGCAGGATCAGGAGGGCAGAAAGGTGGCTCAAGGCCACCTTAACTATTCCCTTCCCCAGGGCTGCGTGTTCTGGCACAGCACAGAATCTCACCCTTAAGCTCCATTGTGCTAGGAGCTGTACATTCATATAACAGACAATCCCCTCTCAAATAGCTCATAATCCAAGTGATTGTAAGGCATCTTGTTTTTTAATCCATGTTTTATTTTAGCATCATATCCTGTATTTCTCAATGAGGACAAAACTTTAAGGTTTCTTCTCAACACACAGTTTTTCTATTACACTAATCTCTTTAATGTAACTCAAAATAAAAATATAAAATAAAAGACTACAAATTCCAAGTATCAGTTTTGTTGATAGTCTGATACATCTGACTTATTTGCTATCCACTAGGTGTCACTCTTGTTCTAATATTAGGAAGGCAGTGAAAACCCTTGAGTTTACAAGGAAGTGAAAGAAGTAGAAGCCTATGTACGAGAGAAACTATGTTTTAAGATTTTCTGTCTGCATTCAATATTAGAAATGAGGCTAGCTATGTGACAGCTGAGCAAGCCTGAATCTGATGTTCAACTCTGAAATAACAGAGGTTTCTTTGAGAAGATGCAAGAGATCTGTTAGCTGGGCGGGGAGTCATTATCAAACGTCCATAGCCTACTAAAGACTGTTACACTGGTGACAGCGACTACGGTGGATGATGTCACACCAGGCGTGTGGTGAAGTTGCCAGATAGGAGTCAATCCTGTGAATCCATGAATCTCTGGGGTGGCCCCGTGGGTGGCGCCAGGAAATGTCAGGGCATGCACCACTTCACGTGTTGATGGAGAGTGTGAAAGCATGGTATGCTGGGGTATTTTTGTCCATCCTGGCAACGTGGCTGAAGAGCAAGCAATGCTGCTTTTGGATATAACGAGGGCTTGAAGGAAGGCCAGATATTTGCAAAACTGTGACATTTCACACAAGTTCCAACTACTTTATGCTCAGGATTTGGTGCTGACAGCACATATGGAATGCCTCTAGCTGCTCCAAGTGTGCTTGTAGGAAGTGTGACACTGGAAGACCAGATGTCAGCTCATGCCAAGGCCCCTAGGCCTCACTGAATATTGACAAATGTATAGCTGGAAACCAGTCTGCTCAGCTGTGTGTGAGTACTGTTAAAATAGATTTTAGAGTTATAAGAATGTGGTTAGTCTTTATAAAATGCTTGTAGGATGCTGTATGTAGTTATCTTATAACTGGGATGCAGATATAAGTAAGATAACATTTAAGTGTTCGCAATTGTAAAAATGTTTGCTCAGGCTGTAAACCCCCACAGTCAAGTGAGATACTAGTTTACCACATGAGGTGTCCAGGGCCACCCGGGGGAGGGGGGGGGCAAGTGGGGCAATTTGCCCCAGGCCCTGCAGGGGCCCTCATGAGAATATAGTATTCTATAGTATTGCAACTTTTTTTAATGGAAGGGGCCCCTGAAATTGCTTTGTCCCAGGCCCCCTGAATCCTCTGGGCGGCCCCGGAGGTGTCATCTTCTCCCCAACAAAAGAAGGTCAAACAGACAAGCCATTGTGGAACATCAGTAGACAAAAGACTTTGTTGATTGCTTCCCCCACACCCATGAAGAGGGTATGTGTGTACAAGCCCTCATCCCATCTCTGCTTGAACGCTGGGTGAGGGAATAAAGATCCCTGTCTAGGAGTAATTGTGATGACTATACTGCTTGTAATTTGGAGACAGCAAAATTTTTAAGCATAAGCAAGGGATCCCCAAGCTGCTTGGCTTGGCTGGCCCTAAAGGACATACAGAGCTTGCATATTATACCAGCTAGTATAACCTTTTGGAACTTAAGACTTTATCTTATTTGTGTATATATGTTTACCTGCTTTAACTTTATAAATAATTATCTTACTACTTTTTCTTAATAAATCATTAGTATTATAGGATTGGCTACAAGAGTTGTCTTTGGTTTGAGATCTGAGGTACAATTGACCTTGAGTAACCTGAATATTTTTTTGGAGTAGGAGTCACCTGACTATTATTGTGATTTTTGTTGTAAGGGGCCATCTATCACAACAGCAGACTTGCCTGGGTGGCAAGATAGACCAGAGTGCCCAGGAGGATTGTCTATGACTCCATGTTAAGGGATTATAGTGCTTTAGGAGTTCACGCTTATTACTGGGTTGATGAAATCTAATTATAGAATTTAAAACCAGTTTGGGGTTTGCACCTTGTTCCTTGACAGTCTGCCCTGAGATTGGCATTCATGCTTGTGAGCTACTCAAGATAGCTTGACAGGAAGGTCCAGGGTTCTGACCCATATTGCAATACTGATAATACACAGGTTTGATAGATCCTGGACTTTGTTTCAGTGGAAAGACATTTTTTGCACCCATCTCTCTCACCTCTGCAGAGCAACAGTCTATAGATGCAGTTGTTTGTCCATAAGCCATATCAAGGCCTCCTCTGTTGCACTGTGGATCTCATCCAATTCACCTTTCAATTCATATTTGGGTCACTGCATTATGATGTATTTGATGCTTTGGATGTTCTCACCGCAGTCACACAAAGGGGATTTTCCACTTGTGTATCAAGTAGCCTCATCTTCCATGTTTGTTCAGATGCAGTTCAGTGTGGTCCAAAGTCTGTGAGGCATGTCAAAACCGGGAGGGTGGCTTTGCTGGGTAAGTAGCAATGTGTTTGTTTGAAATGGTTGATGAGGTTCCAGACACTTTGCCATTCCCTGGCCAGATCTAGAGACATGAGGTGGTCATGTGTGGTGCATAGTGGTTTTCATGATTTCAGGTGTTTTGGGGGCATGTTATCCATAACCAGTCGGATCGGAAGTTCTGGGTAGTCTTTGGCACATTTAAGTTCTCATGCTGTGGCTATATCTCAGCAGATAGCTGGATGTTCAATGTTTGCTAATACAGAAAGTCACAGTAGAGGTGTTGATTTTAAAGTTCCCATGATGATTTTGCATGGTCTGATTCAGCTGCTCATTCACAAGTTGGGTATGGCAACTTCTTGTCTACACTTGTGCACAGTACTCTGCAACTCTGCCGAGACCAATGTTCATAGCACTGAGGCAGTTGATTCCCAGCTTGTTCCCACTAACTTCTAAATAATATTGATGCAAGTCTTACCTTTAGAGTCTACTTTCTTGAGGTGGTCATGAAAGGTCAGTGAGCAGTCAAGAATGACACGGAGATATGTTAGTTTTGGGTCATAACAGTTTCACAACAAAACTCAACAGTTAGTGTTTTGTGTGATTGTATTGTCAAGTGGGGAAATAGAAACTACTGATTTGCTTGGATTTGATCTCATCTTCCACCTTTGGAAGTACTCCATTATCTTATCGTCAAATGTTAAGGTCACTTCAAGCTCTTTAAAGCTATGGGCCTAAGTTGCAAGTGCCAAATCATCAGCATACTCAAACTTCTAAGCTATCATTTCAGGTAAATTGCTCGTGTATACATTGAAGAGTGTCGGAGCATGAACGGAGCCTTTTGGTAAATACATATGCTAATTGTTGTGTCTTCAATAAATGCAGCATACTGCCTTTTTCACTTAAAAACAAAAACAAAAAAAAATCTGGTATGCTTTTTATAAGCATAGCACAGGACTTGTTTGCAGCTACGTCTGTGCAGTCAAAAACTAGCTTGCTACTTGGGTAGGCTGGCATCCAGAGGGGCCCAATTCATTTCAGAATTATACACTCCATGTGGTGGTCAAGAAGGAGATTGGCCTATTAACTAGAAGAGTGATCTGCAGGTTTTCCAGGCTTTAGGATTGCAATGACCTTGGCTTCTCTCCACATGTGAGGAATTTCACCAGTCTCCAGGATGTTGGTAAAAAGCTGCATCATCCATTTCCATGTGTGGAACTCCGGATATATACTATCTTTTCCTACTGCTTTTCCTAATTCTATGGCTGCAATGGCTGTGTCAATTTTCTTACTTGTGGATGATCCAGACCGTTGGGATGACAGAGCACATGTGGACATCACCTGCTGAAATTGATGCTGGACTTGTTTACTATGTTTGTCACTGCGTCCGTAAGTGAGAGATGCAGGAGGCAGTGAGACTTATTTGTCAAAGAACGTCCTGTTTGCTGTGACTATTTGAACTATGCTTGCAGCCTAGGTAGATGAACTAGTTGACGGTCTCCACAGTACTTGACCCCTCTTGAATTGTGTGAGGGGAGGAGGGGTCTGATGGCCCACTTCGAGATTCTGGGAAGCGACTGTTAAATTGAAGGAGGAGTTTTTAAATTGGCTAAGTCTACAGGAAAGAAGCAGATAGTCAGTTGAAGGGGGAAATACTGAATTTGGGGTTGTCATCTTAGAATTTTCCAATTCTAAGACTATGCATAGGGCATTGGACTGTCTTTAATAAGGCTGAGATGGATAATTTTGACATTTTTGACTAAACTGGGTATGATAAACTTTGTGACCAGTAGGGTGACCTGACCAGATACAGTAACTCCTTGCTTAACGTTGTAGTTATGTTCCTGAAAAATGCTACTTTAAGCAAAATGATGTTAAGTGAATCCAATTTCCCCATAAGAATTAATGTAAAAAGGGGGGTTAGGTTCCAGGGAAATTTTTTTTCCACCAGATAAGACTATATTATATAATGCACAGTACGCTTTAAACAAACAGTTGAAAACTGTACACAGCAATGATGATTGTGAAGCTTGGTTGAGGTGAGAGTGTCAGAGGGTGGGATATTTCCCAGGGAATGCCTTACTGCTAAATGATGAACTAGCACTCGGCTGAGCTCTCAAGAGTTAACACATTGTTAATGTAGCCTCACACTCTACAAGGCAGCACGACTGGAGGGAGGGGAGACAGCATGGCAGAGAAAGACAGACACAGACACCCTGTGTGTGAGAGAGACGCGCATTGCCCCTTTAAGTATGCTGACACCACTCTAAGTACATTGCCTTTTTAAGTAGATCAGCAAGTTGAGACAGCAGCTGTTGCCAGCAAGCTCCTTCCATCCTGAGCCCTGTTATGTCCCCCAGCTCTGTGGAGATGGGGTTGTGACGGGTTAGATCACAGAACCCCCACTTGGGAGCTGCCACCTGATGTGCCAGGACTACTACTGCTCCTGCTTTCCTGCCCCGTCAGCTTAGGACTTCAGTGCCTTGCCTGGTTTTAGCTAAACTTGCTAGCCTGCTGCAAACCCAGACCCAGGTCTGAATCATGTCCCCTAACAGCTGTAGGCTTACCTGAAAGCAGCTTACAGAAGTGTTCCTGCCTTTAACACTCAGATGCTCAACTCCCAATGGGGTCAAAACCCTAAATAACTTCGTTTTACACTGTATAAAGTTTATACAGGGTAAACTCTAAATTGTTCACCCTCTATAACACTGATTAAGAGATATGCACAGCTGTTTGCCCACCCAGGTATTAACACATACTCCGAGTTAATTAATAAGTAAAGAGTGATTTTATTAAATACAGAAAGTAGGCTATAAGTGGTTCCAAGTAGTAACAGACAGAACAAAGTAAGTCACCAAGCAAAATAAAATAAAACATGCAAATCAATGTCTAATCAAACTGAATACAGATAATCTCACCCTTAGAGATGTTTCAGTAAGTTCCTCAGACTGGACACCTTCCAGGCCTGGGCACATTTCTTTCCCTGGGTACAGCTCTTGTTCCAGCTCAGGTGGTAGCTAGGGGATTCCTCATGATGGCTTCCCCTTTGTTCTGTCCCACCCATTTATATATCTTTTGCATAAGGCGGGAATCCTTTGTCCCTCTCTGGGTTCCCACCCCCTCCTTCTCAATGGAAAGACACCAGTTTAAAGACGGATTCCAGTTCAGGTGACATGATCACATGTCACTGTATGGGCTCGGCTACACTGGTGCTTTTCTGCGCTGCAACTTTCTTGCTCAGGGGTGTGAAAAAACACCCCCATGAGCACAACAAGTTACAGCGCTGTAAAGCGCCAGTGTAAACAGTGCTCCAGCGCTGGGAGCATGCCCAGCGCTGTAAATTAATCCCCTCGTGAAGGTGGAGTACCTGCACTTCAAAGCGCTGTCGTGGGAGCGCTCCCGTGGCAGCGCTCTGAAGTTTTGAGTGTAGCCACGGCCTAAGACTTCAAGCCTTCATTCCTTCCAGCCTGACTCACAGGAAGGCTTGCCTGCAAACAGAGCCATCCACAGTCAATTGTCCTGGTTGATGGGAGCCATCAAGATTCCAAACCACCATTAATGGCCCACACTTTGCATAATTACAATAGGCCCTCAGAGTTATATTTCATATTTCTAGTTTCAGATACAAGAGTGATACATTTATACAAATAGGATGACCACACTCAGTAGATTATAAGCTTTGTAAGGATACCTTACAAGAGACCTTTTGCATGAAGCATATTCCAGTTACATTATATTCACTCATTAGCATATATTTATAAAATCATATAGAGTGCAACGTCACAGGGGTAAAGTAGTGGGGGGCAGCAGCAGGAAGGAGGGGGACATTCTGACATTAGCATCCCTCTTCCCCCTCCCCCCGCACAGCAAGCAAGAGGCTCCCGGGAGCAGCTCCAAGGCAGAGGGCAGGAGCAGCACACGGCAGTGGCGGGAGGGCCGCTGAACTGCCGGGCAATTGATAAGCCTTCTGGGCATCTGCTGCACAGGGAACTTAAGGGAGCGGGGAGCTGATAGTGGGGCTGCTGCTCCACCCTGGTGTAGAGCTGGGGGTGAGCAGTGGGTTTTGATAGCATAGGCAGGTGCCATCCCCTTAGCTCTGCTGTCTTTGTTAGGTCCTGGTGCTGCTTCAACTATGGCAATTACTTTTCTTCCCCTCACTTGTGCTGCTAAGTGTCGTTGTGCCTATTCTGGGCCTAATTACCCCACCTCTCTTTGTTCCTATACATTAGATTATGAAACCTCTTATATTGCAGTGCCTGGGTAGCTAGACTATTTTGTTAAGGAAGCAGACAGCAGTGAGGAGCCTGCCCTCCAGAACCCCAGCCATCCAAAGCAGTGATGATGAGACTGGCTCAGGTAGCTAGCAGTAGGATGCTTGCCCTGTGGATCTCCAGCCCTGGAGCACGGAGAAGGGGAGAGCTAATCATTTGATTGGTATTACAGAGCTTGCATCCCTACCCTAGGGACGGCTGGCATCTTGGCCGACACACCAGGGAGCAAACTGAAGACCTCCAGAACTAAAAGCATGAACTGCTATAGTTTGAGCCAAAAAGCTAAGGCTCTCTAACTGCATCTGTAAATTGACTTGTGTCCTCTGCAGATTGCACTCAGTACGGCAGTGGGTTACACTTGTCAGCAGTGTTCCTCTTCTCCTTAAGGTAGCTGATGTTAAACAAACAAAAAATCAAAGCAATACCATGGAAAAGGCGGGAGTGATTATATCAGATCAGGAAAAATCACATTTTCCATAACCTTCATGACTGCCTGAGACTTTACACAGAGCAAAATAACTTGAACTCTTGTAGTATTTTAATTCTTGTCAATGTTTAAGTGAAACAGAAAAAAGAGCAATCATTTTAATGCATCAAAATGCCATTCACAAATGCACAAAATACTGTGTATCATAGAAGATAATGTATCACACTTTTACTCTCCTTTGTGCTGTAAGTATTTACTAGCTTTGCAATATGCATTATATTTAGTGACATTTTATTTTTGCAGAAATCCTTTAGATAAGTCCTTTTCAATTAGGTCATCAACTTGACCTCACACTATTGTGTTTAAATCCTCAGTGACTTTGAAATTTTAAATAGACCATAAACAAATAAAACCCTTTTTATTCCCATCATTGGAGTTCCTGGTGCATGTTTTTATTTAGTAGGTCTCTTTTAAGGCATGATCCTGCAAACCTGAACATGCTTAACTTTGTGCATATTAGTAGTACCACCAACTTCCCTGGGAGTACTTGTGCATAAAGTTAGGTACATGCATATGTTTTTTCAGTCTTGGGGCCTGCAAACTCAGGGCCTATGACCTCATCTGGCAAGGATTAACTCGGTTTTTGTGTATTGCACAGCATTGAGTCCAGTGTTGGTGTTAAACAAATAAACTCATTCAGAGTTTAGGACCCTTAAGGGAGGATCTGCAGAAGGACTATCACTTCAGGAAGAGCCTCACTGGATCACCACAGGCTGCCTGTATGGAAGCTTATCCATAAAGATGTGTTTTGGGCTTCGAAAGTTCAAGGAGTCTAAACATAGTCCTTTAGGCAAATTTCAGTGCCGGGAACCAGGCAATTCAGTAGGGTGGCAATGTCAGGAATTCTTACAAGTTCCTTCAATGGGTAATTCCCTCAGGAACCTGAAAACAGTCATACTGGATTGTGAAATTTCAGTTATAGAGACATTTAAATACCTGTACATAGCACAGGTTTTATAGGCTGACCAGTTTTGTTGGGTGCTCAATCGCTTTGAAAATCAGGCCATTTATTTTAGGTGCCTAACCGTGGACTTTAGTGCCTAACTTTAGCCGCTCAAGTTTGAAAATTTTGGCTGAGGCCCATTTTTTAAAATAGCAAACCTGGTCTAGAACAACCAGAACCCCCATAGCTAAATTAACCAACCAGCACTCAAGTAACATTTCTCCCTCCCTCCCAACAAACCCCATACCTTTTAAGCCCCCAAATGCCTGAAAAAATAGTTGTCTTGAAGCATGCCTTCCAGGGAATAAACTTGAGCTGTTTCAGACCCAGAGGCTCAGGTGAATTCCAAAGTCCAGGTCCTTTCATAAAAAACATATCGAAGCCCTTCCCATTTTAATCAAGATCCCAGCTCAAGTGCCTCCAACAATTGTAACTGTGGCAGACCCTCAAGAGAAGCAGGTGGCTTTATAGCTCAAAACCAGCATCTGAAAGGAGAAGATGTATTGTAAAACATAGCTTATAAAAATGACACCTCCTAACTCAACAGATCTGCTTTCTCTCAGTATTCAGAAGAAAAACGGATTATTTAAGTGACAGTAAGTTCACTGCTTTTTACTCCTGTTAGCTCTGAAGAGTCAAAGCAGCGAAGGAGTGACTGAGCTAGATTCTGTTCCTCCTTGTGTATCATCTACCAATTTGTCTACAAATTTCCATGTAAGAGAAGTGCGGTTCACATGAGTCACTGAGAGCATAATTAAAAGATAAGGTCATTGCACAGGTATCCCTGAGGGTGCAACTTAAAAATGATGAGGTGGTACATATGTAATTTGCCTGCAGAACCTTTGTTGCTGGTGGTGATAACCATCTGAACCCATACTGGGGAGTTTGCAGAGCTGGCAGTTTGAAAAAACGTTCACTTGTAAAGTGAGCACATTTAATATGAAATCAGAGACCATAAACATGGAACTCTACAATGTCATTTATATAGTCAGTTTTCAGATCAGAAATAGAATGTAATTATCACCTAAAAACTAATAAAGAACTGATGCAGAATTCAGAGTATTGGTGTAATATGCTGCTGATACACTAGGCGGCAGGCAGGTCTACCTGATCTAACTTTGGTTTCTGAATAGTTGCTAGGTACAGTACTATGTAAAGCATAACAATAGTCTAATCTTGAGGTGACAAAGGCAGAGCAGGTGGTAGTGAAATCCACATTCAACAGAAAAGGTGTCTGATTGGATGTGGAGTTCCAAAGTTGTGGTGTTACACACACACACACACAGAGAGAAATGCCATCAAAGAAACAAGAGATACTTTTAAACATCACATCCAATCAATTCCAAAGCTGTCATGTTACAGACAAACAGAGAAATGCCGTTGAGTGTAATGCCAGTCATCTTCATATGGGTATTGTGAGAGTTAATTTAATCATGTTTGCAAAGCACTATGAAATTCTCAGAAGATATTAGTTAAATGCAAAGATTATTATAATTTAGTAGTAGTATAATAAACGTATGCAGTTGTAGGAACCACTAAATATGTCCAAAATATTAGAGGCCATGTTGAGGCCTGTTTAAAAATTGGGTTCTTAAATTCTAACAAAGGTTTGTTTTCATTTGTTTTAATCTTAATTGTATGAATGTTGAAAATGTACTGTGAAAGGTCACTAAATGCATTAAAGAACTGTGGGAAACATCACCTGCTTTGTTGACTTTATTTTCAGGTGAATCACCTTGATGCAGGTGAATCGTTTATGGAAAATCCTACGTAAGTGTGGGGAAAGTGTTATGGCAAAGTGATATTTACATTTAGCTGCCTTGATGGTATGATTAGTAGTTGATAATGCAAAAATGTCAACATTCTGCAAAGCATGTAGCCATATTCAGGCTTAATATTTTTCTATGGAACGGTTAAGAATCATTTCTCTTCTGTTTATGCTTTCATTAGCTCAGAGTGGCTACAGCAGTGAGTACATGCCAGACGATCACATCATGCTGAATAATTTAAGACCTAAAATGGCATGTGGATTACCTTATATGGCATGGCTCAGAGGATGGTTTTAGGTGGGTTTTTGGTTTAAGTTAAAGGTGATCTTCTAATCTAGACTGTAGTTTCTCTCTGGAAAGTTAGATAAGATACATTAAAGATGCATCAGTATATTAGTAAATTCATCCTGTTTGAGATATACTAAAGGTTCACATCCTCACCTCAGTAGCAGGAAAAAATGGACTGTACACATTTTATAAGATGAAGAATTAACAGAAATATGTACTCTGAGAAAGTATGAACAAAGGGAATATATAATACTTTACTGCAGCTCTGTATTTAAAATAGATCTTAAATCCATGTTTCTATGGTAAATCTCCTTTTGAAAGGCTTTTAGTTCAGCTGTTTAATTTACTTTTGACTCCAACAAAGTGGTTTAGCAGGATTGTTTTCTGTGTTACAAAAAAAAAAAAAAGTCTGGCAAGGAACATCATTTGCCTCAGCATTTCTCCCTCTGGTGGTGGGGGCCTGGAGTAAATCAATTCTACTCCAGAGGTTTTTAATTCTTCACTTTGGTTTATTTTTCAGTATTTGCAAGGTGGGCCTCAGGGTAGGCCTGAGTAGTTCTCTTAAGCAAAAAACAAATTCACAACACACAAAAAATACGTATGTGTCCCTGCCTCCTCTCCAGGGCGTTGCCTTATTGTGCTGGCTTCTGGTCACCAATCCTTTCCCCAACAGACATTAACTTGATTGTTTCCCCTATAGAAAGAACAGCCTTCCACCTAGGAGTAGCCTTTTCTCCCTCCTGCAGCTTGTTTTCTCATCCCTCCTCCTCTCTCACCAGAAGAGAGATTTTTAAAGGTCACTCCTGGTGGCCATTAAATTGAACTCAGGTGTGTCTAATTAACCTGAGATGATCTCATTTCAGCTCATGGGGAAAAGGGCCTTCACCATTCAAGGCCTGATATACCAACCTTCCACCATGCTTATAGCTGTCAGTTCTGACTTTGTCACACAGAACAAGTGAAGTATATTGGAATTCCAGTGTTTGGTGTTTTTTCCATTGGTTTTCATTATTGTGATTTAAAGAGAAACTTATTTATGATGTATTAGTATTTATGATGATTGCTCGAATAAATTTGTTAGTCTCTAAGGTGCCACAAGTACTTCTGTTCTTTTTTGCGGATACAGACTAACGAAGCTGCTACTCTGAAACCTATGATGATTGTGTATATAGTATTGAGTGGGTGCATATTTATAAATAAAATGTAAAGTTAATTAAAATATGCTCCCCTTCATTAACATAAACAGCACAATGATGCTTTTTTGCATGCAGAAGGAGACTGTGGGCTCCATAGTTTGTTCCCCATGTCCCATAGAAGCTGCACCACCCTGATTCCACAAGACTGAGGCTCTGTTGTTCAGAAGGTGGTGAATTGGGGGAGCAGCCACTCTTTGGGGCTTGCTCCCTGTAGAAGTGCATAGATCTCTGAGCAAAAGTTAATACTACTCCAATATCACTAACTCCTGTTTTAGGCCTACACCTTTCTCAGTGAGGAGGGATTGCCTACACTTGGGTAGGGGAGCCAACAGCGGCAAGGCCAACTAAGGTTGTGCACTGTCATGGGGAGCCCTGCAGTATCATTGAGGGTTCAGTACACCATGTGGGCATCTTCTTTTTCCCACAGTTCCTGGGATTTGCACAATTTGAAGGCAGTATCCCCTTCCACCGTGCAGTCCCCCAAGTCTCAGTGTATTCAAGGGTGTACTCAAAGGACACCTTCATCCCAGAGCTTCCTTGGCAATTCTGCTGCCCCTGTGGTGCTTCTATAGGAGTGTAGGGTATGGCCTTTAGTTTTACTTTGGGCTGGTATTACTTTTTGTATAAAAACATTACTTAGAAACTTGCGACCACACATAGACTGTGACTTTGGATACCTGTTACAGTTGGCCTCATACTGTGGATTGACACAGTGCATGGTGATAAAATCACCATTAATTGGTGTATTAAGATTACACATGTTAAGTACTGTAATGCTCACTGTGGTTCTATGTTCAGTCTGGTTTATTGCTGGATCCACATTGTTAAGTTAGTCAATTTAAAAGCAGTTCTCTGTCAAAAGAAATAGTGGCAAAATACTCAATATTTTATTCTTAATCTTTATTTAGGTCTTTGTTAGACTAGAATTTTTGATGTATTCTTTTAAAACTAGAGCATCAGCTGAATTTATGCAACTGTAGTGAATAGCAAATTATCTACAAAGGAATGCTGAGATGGAATTCCCTTGTGTACTTTTACAGGAGTGAGTTAATTACACTTCACTCAGCAGGTTGTTCATAAATCCTAGATCTAAGAGTCAGTAAAAAAAAGATAGATTGGCCTTTAACTATCCCAGCTGGAACTCGGCTTTAAGACTGAGCCATATACCTGCTCAGACTGTTGTTTTAAACACTTATAGCACTGTATGTTCGGCATTTAAAGTCTGCAGAAAGAAGCAGGATGATGTATTGAAAATAGTTGTGTGCGTTCTACTTTGGGAGAAAAGTTTTAACTTTGTGTATGTGTTTTTCTGTTATCGCTTGTAAAAGGGAGAATATGCAGAACACACTAAATGCACGTTAAGACACATTTTCCCCCTGTTTGTTAAACCTTTCCTTACCAGGGTAGTGCTCTCCTGGTAGAGGTCATTGTAGATGTGTTTGTTTATTCTCTTGCTAAATGAAGAGCTTTAGCACAGTGGATACTATAGTTTTGAAATATGTAGAAGAGGGCAGGTGATTTTGCTGGTTTCTAGTGCTGATTAATTTTCCTCCACAAATTTTGTTTCTTTTCTGGTTTAGACAATTTATTTTATTTTTCAAAAGTTCTTATTTTTTTAAGGGAAGAACTTTTTTATGGCGGATTGATGCAGATAACTGCAGTGCAAATATGTGACTGTTGTGTGCTGCTTTCTGAACTCATCCATTGATTTGGTTTGTACTCAATCGCTGAGTATGGCTTCATACAAAATCTGTGTGACCAGTATGTCTGTACAGATGTTTCCTGGTGTCCAGGTTTGACCTTAAACATCCAACTGTATGCTCAAAAGGGATTAATATTTCTGTAAATCATGAGCCCTAGGGCAGGTTCTTTTGGAGCAGGGCACTTTTAAAAAAAGGCATTTTCCCAGTGGGTAGTTGATTCCATCGTTCAGCCATAAAGCGAGTGTGGAGGCAATAAGAGAAAACAACTGAGCTGAAGAGACAGCAGGGTAAAAAAGGACAAAAGATGATAGAGAGCGCACAACAAAATAGAAGATGCTGCTCTGGGGAGTAGCTGGAGGATTAAGGCTGTTTAGGATCCATGGCTCAGAAGTAATGGGAGCATCAATTCAACAGAGTGGTGTGAGGGTTCAGATTGTGGGTATATGGTAGTCACAGTTTAAAGAGGCCAACTTGAACGATTTCATTGCTGATTGGTTTGATGTCGATTTGCCCCCCAAAAAGAAATGTTCATCGTCAAATTGGAAGATGAATTGTCTCTAGAGCCCTTTCAGATATCTGAAATGTGCTCTGTCTTTAACACATTTGACAGAAAAGGTTAGACAAACTACAAATAGGCATAAGATAATCAGGTTTATAAGTAAGGCCTGGTCAACGCTAAAAAGTTAGGTTGACCCAGCTACATTTCTCAGGGGTGTGAAAAATTCACACCCCTGAGCGACATAGGTTAGCTGATCTAACCCCTGGTGGTGACCGCACCAGGTCAATAGAAGAATTCTTCAATCAAGTTAGCTACCGCCTCTGAGAGAGGTGGATTACAGCCCTTCACTGATGGGAGAACCCCTCCTATTGCAGTAGTGTGTGTCTACACTGAAGTGCTACAGTGGCGCAGACAAACCCTAAGACAGTTGAGTGTCATGGTAGTGGTTAGCCTGGATTTTTAGGCGGAGCAGGAAGGGGAGGGATGCTTGCACTCCACATCGCCTTCTCCTTGAATCCTTTCTTCTGCTTCCTGTCTCATCACATACGTTCAAGCTCCTCTTCCACAAGGCTCTACGTAATCTTGGCCCTACCTACATCTCTGCTCTCTCTTCCTATTATCCCCATCTCACTCCCTATGCTCTTCCCAAACCTCTCCCTACTCCTCCCTCTGTTCCTGTCTCCCAATCCCAGCTTCATGCCTTCTCTCTTGCAGCCCCAGGAGTGCAACAGTCTCTTTGTTCCCTGCCACCAAGAGTCCTCACTCTCCTTCAAATTCCTCTTTAAATTCCACTTCTTCAGAAAATCCTTCATCTCATCATTAGTAAATACCAGACCCTCCCTCTCTTCAATTGTTGTCCTTAACCTATGGTTAAATAGGTGGCTACTTGGATTACTGCTCCTGACTGGCTAAAACTTGCCCGCATCGTATCATTTTTGTTAACCCCACTCACTTCTTTATCTCATCTGCTTCTTATGCCTAATATTTTAGGTTATGTCTACACTACAGCCTATGTCAGCAAAACTTATGTTGCTCGGGGTGTGAATATTCCACCCCCCTGTGTGATATAAGCTTGTGTGCACAGTGTTATGTCGGCAGGAGAGCTTCTCCCGCTGGCATAGCTTATGCCACTCGTGGAAGTGGGTTTTTTAATGCTGACGGGAGAGCTCTCTCCCATTGGTATAAAACATCTTCACCAGATGTGCTGCAGCTGTATCTGTACAGCTGTGCTGCTGCAGTGATGTATGTATAGACATGGCCTTAAATTGCAAGCTGTTTGGGGCAGGGGCTGTCATTTGCTATATGTTTGCGCAGCATCTAGCAGAATGGGGCTTTACGTGGCTGACATCTAGGTATGAACACAATATTATGTTAAACAATACCTGTCTTGTGTAGTTTGTATACCATGAGGTCTTTGGGCTAGGAAATGTGCCCTACCTATGGTCTGTAAAGTTCTCTCTAATTTTACAGTTGCATGCAGATGTTTTATAATACAGTGATGCCAAAGTTTTCTTGATGAGTAGAAAACAATATGTCCATATTGAAGCAAGCTTTTGAGAATATATTTAACACACCCATTCTTTCCAGTTACACCACGTGCAACCCAAACCACTACCAAGTGCAATACTTAAAATGGGGATCAACTCCCTCCCCCCACTGTAAGGCGAATCTAAGTGTAGCAGGAAATGACAGATCAATGGGTATCCTACTGAGAAAATTACTAGGAAGACTTGGAATCTCCTGATGTTTTTGTCCTTGTACTGTAATGCTCTACCTGCTGATGGGAGTATATGACTGGTAATTGGAAGCATGACCTATTTCTACCTCTTTGAGGAGCTTTTTAAAGAATCATTTGCTTAATAGCCCATTAAGAAAATCCTTCTCCTAAACTTTGAGCACAAATAAATATATAAATTCTTCAGAGTTGTGTTCAAAATGTATATAAAGTTGCGGACAGCTCATCACCATAATCTGAAGTAGAGTGCAAATACTACCATTGAGAATTTTTGTGACCATTTGTGTAGTGTAGATTCCCCTTGACTCTGAAGGAAAAGAAGATTATTGGGTAGTATTTTGGTTGTTTAAAACGCCTCTTAAAATTAGGAATTTATGTAGGCAGCCAGCCCGTCTTTAGAATCACATAGCCAGTCTGTATTCTGTTCAAAAAATCTGCAGAAGAGATCTACTCAGTTTTGGGAGGACTATGTAAAGTAGTGCTGCTTCTTATGTTTATTTGAAGATGAGGGAAGAAATAGTATAGGTTCAGTACCAAATTTGGCAATTTAATTTCCAAAGGGCATGAATGTCTTGTATGTCTGAATTACCAAAAAGCCTAACTATTTAAGAAAATGGACACTGGAACTTATTAATAAGGTCATTATTAGAATTTTCTTTTGTCCAGTACTTTTTAAGGTCAAATTTTACAATGTAAATCCAGCGTAACTCCATTGATTTAAATGGGAGAAACTAGTTTTCAATGAAGCTAATCTGGATTTACATCAGTGAAGCTGAGAGAAAAATTTAGCTCTTAAACTTTTTAGTAGCTGCTCTTTGACATTTTTCTTTTGGCCAAGAAAGATTTAATACAAAAGGTAGAAAAATCATTGTGTGTATTCCATTTTAAGAGAAAATATTTTCCTTTTTTTTCCCCCCTGCAACTTTTTTATTATTTGTATTGTTGTAGCACCTTCGAGCACTAGTCATGGATCAGGATACCATTGTGCTATGCACTGTACAAACACAGGACAAAATTTTATAGTATATTAAGTAAAAATTGAGATGCATGGAACCAAAGTTCGGATTGTATTTATTGGAGTGGATCCGGGCTCTCTGGGAAAGGACTTCACACCACTTAGCAAATACCTCTTTGTTACTCCAAACATTTTTTAAAAAATATACAACCAATTTGCTCTGTTGATAGCCAATAAATCTTTGAATATGAATATAATGTACTTAATATCAAATTCAGTGGCTGTATTGCTTGTCCTATCTAACAGCATGTGTTGCAGGTTAGCAGCTGGAAGTTTTGTCTTAAACAAAAAACAGCATGTTCAAACAAGCACATTGTATTCTTGCAACAAGGGACCATGTTTTGGCTAGGCATTTGCATGGTGCCTAGGACAATGGGGCTGTGGCCCGTGACTGGGACTCCTAGGTGCTATTGTAATACAATTAATAAATAACTGACCTAGAGAATACAACTCTCAATCTGGCTAGATTCTTTAAATTGTTGGGGGAAAAAATCTGCGAGAAGTCCAGTTAGGACCTGAGTTCTCAACCTCAGGCAATGTAGTTGGACCACATTTGAATAGAGGCACACTCCCCTGCCCTTTTACAATCACATAATATCCTTGTGGCAACAACAGCAATTGTTTGTGTAAAAGTTTTATGTTTAACTTGTCCTCAGCAGTATTTCAGTACAGTCCTTACCTTAGGCCTTAGTTCCTCCTGTGCCACTGACACATTGGGTAGTCCAGTTCCTTCACTGATTAGTCACTTGCTAATTGTGGTACTTCCCAAGTGATGCCAGCACACTCAATATCCTATCTCATTGACTTCTGCCAGTTCTTTCTTGGCCTTCCTTGATTTCTCTTTCCTCCCTCGGTACCCAGTTGAGTGCTTGTTTAGCATGTACGCCATATGGAAGATGGAAGACATGTCCCAAATACCTGAGCCTTCTTTCTGTGATGATTTTTTCGAACGTCCTGCTCTCTTAGCCCCCTTACTCTCCCATTTGTTATGTTGTCGTTCAATGAAATGTGTAGCCTCTTCCTCAGCCATCTGTGACGGGCAGCCTCCAATCTCTTTTTGTTAGCGATTGTCATTGGCCAAGTCCCTGCTCCGTACAGTAGCATGCTCAGTACAATGCATTGTATAATCTGACTTTTAGTTTGGTGTGGAGACCTCTGTCTGACCAGATATTGTTTATCCTCCAAAAGTGTTGCTTGCTTTCCCTACTCTCGTATGCCTATTCTTTATCACAGCCACCTTCGAATGTCATCACACTCTCCAGATAGCAGAACTCTTCTACCTGTTCAATTTCTGTTCCACTCACATACACCTTTGCATCTGTTGTCCTACCTTCGTAAATCGGTTTCCTTTACATTTATTTTCAATCCAATTTTTGCTGCTTCCTGTTCTACCTCTGATGCAAGGACAGTCATTCTGTTCCATTTTAGACTTAGTAAAGTAATGTCATCAGCAAAGTCAAGGTTATCTAGTGCATCTCCGTTAACCCAGGTTATAGCATCCATGATGCCTTTTGTTGCCTGCTTCATTATCCAGTCTACTGCTAATCCAAAGAGGATTGGTGGTAACTCATGCCCTCGTCTAACTCCTAGTCATAATATCAAACTACTTTCCAAAGCCTGTGTCCAGTCTTACAGCACAGTTGCTGATTTTATGTGTGCACGCATATTTTTGTTAACCATTCAGCCATTGCATTCTTCACTTCCTTTACAACTTTTGGTTGTACACCAGGTGGTTCTAGTGCTCTTAAATTTATCTGTTTGCTCCAGAGATTTATCTTGAACACCTCAATCTCCATTCAGTTCAAAACATCCACATATGATGTGTATGTTGGGTTTTTTGATTTGCAGACATAGTAGCACATAAAAAATGCATTCTCTGCAATAATTACACTGGTATTGGCCTGTATGACTAGTAATATCAATTGATCTTTTTTAAATGCATTGAGATTGCCTGAAGTGTGAAATACATTTATCCAAATAAATATGTTCTTTGTTAATATTAACTTTTCCCACTTTCTCTTACTGTATGACTTTTACGTTTTCTGATTAAAAACTAAAACCTGGAGAAAATGGCCTTTAATATTCCTTATCATACTTTTTTGCTGAGTTAATTTTCAATGTTGGTCTATTTTTATTTCTACTATCTTCTATGGGTATTATTTCTCTTATTAATAGTATTAACATAAGAGAATCTATTGAATGGGAGTTGGTGGCTTTAAAATTGTCTTACTAATTGATTGCCCTGCAATTAAAGTATTATTTTGAAATTGCACGTGACTACCTCTTGCAGAAAACAGCCTTACTTTCCAGCACAAGAGCTGAGTCATATCTCTCTAGTGCTTCTTTTCTTTCTCTGATTGTCTCACAGTAAGATGAAATAATCTATGTAATGAAGGGGAACACGGCCCTGTAGCAAAAATTTCTATAAAAAATTAATAATGTAAACTCTCCACCCACATAAAAGGAAAATTGATATAATAGCTGTGCCTTTTTGTTCTGCTATGGTTAAGGTTCTGTCAGTATTTCCATGATAAAGTCCTAGTTTTAGGGGCTTCGTCTAAATATAAAAATTCACTGTCAAATTTTACTTGTAACATTTCTAGTGAAGGAGGAATGATTTGTGTAAATTAAAATAAAAGCTTGTTGAGCTCTTTATAACTGCAGAACCAGTAGAAGTGAACAGTTTAAGATTCTTTTTATATTTATAGAAGAAAAATTGCTTTAATTTATAAATAAAAGTCTCATCCTGTGGTCCTTAGGCAAAACTCCTCTTTGAACTCTTTGGGAACTTTGACTCAGTAAAGAATGTAGGTTTAGGCCTGTAAAAGTAAAGCAAGACCTGACAAAAATTGAAAGAAAATTTCAATGCAAACAGTTTTTTTTGATAGCAAAAGTCAGGCTAACTGTAACCCTAATAACGCAAAACTTGTAAAAGCAAAAATTATATAAAACAAATTAAAAAAAACTGTATAAAAAGTTGTTGCGACCTTATCTAAATAAAATAAAATATAAACTAAAGTCTAAATAAATAAATCAATAAAATGTTATCAAAATAACCTATATATAAACAAAATGCAGCTGTTGCTCATTATTGTTTGTAACAAAAGGTATAAATGCTTGCTGTAATTGTTTACCTGTAGAGAGACCTGTCTAAAAGAGGAAGACCCTGTGTCCTAGTGCACTCTCTCCCTCTATGCAATTGCTTAATAAAGTATCTGACTTTGTTGCAAACAACCAAACAGTAAGAACTGTTTTTTTCTCTGACAGGCCTTGATTCGTGTAGTATAAGTTCTAATTGCTTTTTATATGGGGGAAAGAGATATGTATGGGTTTTTGAGCAAGACCTTAACAGAAGTCTTTTCTCTATTTCTTTAAAATTGCATTTTATTTTTAAATTATGTTTTTAAACTTAAACTTGCTGCTGTAAAACCAAAGCAGTTTGTTATTGTACGTGAGTTCTGGCTTTCTAACTCCTCTTTTTTTTAAATAGTTGCGAGTCACTGTCCAGTAATGTTCCAGTCTCCTGGCTCAGTTCACTGGACAGTGGTGTAGCTATGTCATGTGAGTAGTTTTACTGGCAGAGCTGTAAACATGTCAGCTCAGGTGCTGTCTGGAAGATAGTGTCATAAGAACTTTGGTTTGGGCATTGTTGTAAGTTTCTGGTAAGCAATCTCTTAAAGATCATATTGCTCACACATGTCTGGTACAAAACAGCCAGTGCTCTCATGGGACTGGTTTCCCTTTTGTAGTTGCACAACAGGAAATCTGAACTATTATGAGTTCTTTAGACTGCTAACTACAGCTTATTTTGTGATTGTGTGGAACTAAAACGTTTTCACTTAGGCATCAGTAAGTGTAAGATTTTAAACTAGACTAAGCTGTTTTCAGTGTTAAATTATTACTTCCCATTTTAAAAACTCTTCTTCCATATTTGTGATAGACTATATAATACATTCCTGGATGACCAATGTCACTTAAAAATATCCCTTATTGAGCTGGCTATGACTATCTTGTATGTGAAAAATAGCCTGTTTGCTGTGTAAGCCTTTAAATATGGTGAGTCAGCAGATGGTTAATTCACCGCATAATAAACCAAAACAGAAAGTCTCTTGACTTTTTAATTCTCAGCAGTTTTCAGTTAGGATGTATTTTCCAAAAATAAAAAGTGCACCTGAAAACACTTGACCACCACCAAAACCAGACATCCTGCTCAAATAATAGCATGCTGTTTCCCAGCCAAAAAGAAAAAAATATCTACCTTGTGAATATTTTTCATATGCGAATTGTCACTGTGACAGTGTACCCCATAAGGTTTTATGGGGGGGTGCTCATAAATGTATGTTTGATATAACTGGACTAGGGTTTTGCTACAAATGCCATGTAACATATCTATGTAAAGGTTATGATCTACTGGTTATGTTCATCCTAGTTGTATGCAGGCGCCATTTGTGTGTTCAAAGTTATGAACATTGGCTGTATCATTGCTTGATTTCTAAGGAGCCTTAGTTAGAACATTTGGTCACTTCTTGGGAAAGGAATGTGCAAATTAGGTGCTCAATCAGGAAGCACTTCTAGATGCTATTGTATTACAAAAAATAACACGTTTAAACCCTTGAAAACAAACTGTTCCAAAGGAAGCATTATCGCTATTTGGGTTTTTGTCTTGGAAAGATTTTGTGTTGAGGACAGTCAGAGCTGAATAGGTTTCTGTAAAATGGAGTGTTGTAAATTTGAAAAAAGTCTAGGGTCAGGTCAGTGATACAGTAAACTTTGGAGATGAGGGAGCAGCCTGTACTGCAACTAATCAGTTAATAAGTTTTTTTTCCTATCACAGAATTTGGATGACTTCCTTCTGGTAGTGATCTGTGTTTGAAAGGACTGGTAGTGTGTGCTGTCTGCTCTGCCTTCCAACATACAACTGTGAGAGATGCATTTTCTTTCCAAATTGCACCATCTTTTCTCCAGCTCTGCTAAGGAAAGCTGAAATACAGAAACCCTTGATGGAAATACTTTGTGAATTGGATAGTACGCAACCCATGGCCAGTTCAATTCTGAAAATACTGCATGCAGTGTCTGCACTAGAGACTATCCTAATCTTTGAACTGGCATGATGGTTTATAGAAGAACTCCTTCAGTCATATTTGCTGAAAGTCAGCCATTTGGAGTGGTAGCATTGTTTAAATTTATTCTGTTTCATTCTTCTCTAGTCTCCTTTTCCCTGATGGAAATAAGGGAGTTACTAGAAAAGTAGGTCAGTGTTGTGAAAGCAGGTGATTATTTAAATGGCTAGATTCATCTAGATCTGAGAGATTTATGAATGTGTTTATTTTTTAACATGCATGATCCAGGAAATAAGTTTGAAATGATACTTGGAAATCTGTTATTTAATGTCCCTTCTGCCTGCTTTTCAATAGGCAACACTGTCTGTCATTTTCTAATTAAGCTAACCACCAGCATGCTAAGTAGAGTCCTTCCACATTGTGCATTTGGCTTTCTTCCAGCTGGAAAAGCTTTTGTATTGTGTGTAGCTTGTTGAAGGGTGACAGCATTCATTCTAAAGCTCTATACTCTGCTGTTTCGCTTTTCTATCTTCTGCTTATGTGCAGCATACTCCTGCTCCCACTGAAGTTGATGAGAGTTCTGCTACTGACTTCAGTGGGAATGGCAGCAGGCTTTTGATGATCTTTGCATTGTCTCCTGATTCATCATTGTGATTATACAGTAAACGCTGTGTTATCCGGCACTTTACCAGCCGGAAAGCTCTATAAACTGGCATTTCTGATCTTCAATAGGGTTGCCAAGTGTTCTGTTTTCGACTAGAATTCCTGGTTGAAAAAGAACCCTGGCGGATTCGGTCAGCACCTCTGACTGGGCCATTAAAAGTCCAGTTGGCACAGGGTCGGTAGGCTCCCTACCTGACTCCACGTGGCTCCCCGGAAGCGGCGACATCCCTACTGCTCCTAGGCAGAGGAATGGCTCCGGGGGCTCCAATACGCTGCCCCCGCCCTGAGAGCTGGCAGCCGCGGCCAATGGGAGACTCAAGTGAGTCACTGTGTGTAGTCCTTCTCTCAGGTTAGCAAGAGGAGATAGTGAGACCAAGTTTTGAAAAGTCAATTGAAATAGCGATCCCAAGGGAGAAGGGAATCCTGCAAACTCCAAGACCTTATGTACGGTAATGAACCTGATCTCTGAGATGTCAAGTATCTTTCGTCTCCTTTGAATCAATGGAAGTTGAGGGTATTCCTTACTCAGCAGGATCCATCCCAATGTGAGTAACTGTGGGGAGTAGGAATCTATCATCCATATTTGTCAGAGCATTCCTCATTTTAGTGTCTAATTCTACACTTTTTTTCTCCAAACCAGCAGCATAAGAAGCAACCCCTGTTATCCCACATATACACACAACTCCCCCAAGGGTGCAGAGAATAAATTCTAAATAACCAAGCCAAATACAAAATTGGGGGAGTGGTCTGCCAGGTAGATGTGTATGACACAGATAATGTAAGATTCCACTTTGTTCAATCCTCTGAAGTGCACTGCTCCTGATTCATGTATATTTGGCAGAGTGCCAACCATAAGTGCTGACCAAGCAGACCCATCAGTGTGATAGCAAGGGCAATGCCATTACACTGCAGGTGGGAATCCAATGAAATAGCCTCTTCACCTGGCCCATAAAAACAGAGGGACTGGACAAGTTATAAAAAAGTGCCCTGGTCAGAAACCAGGCTGCTTAATCTTGTACCTGATTCAACCAGCGTTCATGGCATTACTGAGTCAAACTGGTAATGGACAGTAGCTTGATTATAAAGACAGCTGTTACCCACAGATATTAGTGCTTATCAGTGATACAGCAGTTCAGGTGGGTGGTAGTAAAACATACTTTTCTAAAGTATATTTAAATGTGATGCATCCTAATGCTGTTAAATGTCTGTTCTCCCCAGCACACACCCAGAACCCCCTTGTCACAGGGTAACTGACCCTCTGATGGGGGTCAGGTCTCCAGCTACCTGTGACAGGCTCCACTAAGGAGAATGAGCCAATCCAGATCCACCTTTGAATAGTTAATTGCCGAGGTGGTGGCAGCGGTTAATAAGCTAAGGAACAGCTGGGCTTAATAAAGGGTTGTGAGGGCTCAGTTAGGAGGTCCCAGAACACAAGAAGCTCTTGAGGAGAGGGATACTTGGGGAAGCTGGTTAGGGAGCTCACCATGAAAGGGAACCTAGGAAAGATACTCTTAGAAGGAAGAAGTTCTGAAGGGGAGAGTTGAGTGCCACACCCTAGAGAGAACTGGCCCCGAGTGCAAGGAACTTACCAGATGTTGGCAGGTGGTCCAGATCACAACAGAACTAACTACACATCACTCCAGAGAAGAGTAGCAGTGGTCTGGGGAGGCTGAGAGTCCAGAGAGGGAACCCTTCCCCAAGTGATAACAGTTAGACTGCTGGTGTGCAGAGGCCACTGCCTGTCATGCTGACCAACGTTGTCTCTGTGTTTCCTTGTAATCCCCATCTGTCTGTATTCATCTGTTGTCTCGTGTCTTATACTCCTTAGAGTACGTCTAACACCTCAAGCAGGACAGCACATGCATAGGTGCCAACTTCTCCTGGCGCCGGTGGGTGCTTGACCCGCCTTCACCCCGCTCTGCCTCCTCCCGCCCCCATTCCAACCCCTTCCTCAAAGTCCCTGCCCCAACTCTGTCCCCTCCCTACCCGTATTGGACTCCTTCTCCAAATCCTCACCCCAGCCCTGCCTCTTCCCTGCCTCCTCCCCTGAGCGTGCTGCATTCCTGCTCCTCCCCCATTTCCCCCCTCTGCTTGTTATGCCGCGAAACAACTGTTTCGCGGCGGCAAGCACTGGGAGGAGAAGCGGGGACACGGCACGCTCAGGGGAGGAGGTGGAAGTGAACTGGGGCGGGGTGGGGAGCTTGGCTGCTGGTGGGTGCAGAGCACCCACCCATTTTCCACCGTGGGTGCTCCAGCCCTAGAGCACCCACGGAGTCGGCGCCTATGAGCATGTGTGTGCATAGTCAAGATAGCTTTGATTGAGAGAACTCACTAAAGATAGCAGAGTAGCTGCTGCAGCGTGGGTTAGCTGACAGAGCACATACCTGGGGTCTGGGCATAATTGTAGTCTGGAGGCTAGCCTGTACTGCTACCACGCTATTTTTAATGAGCTAGGTTGATCAAAGCTAGTTTGGGTATGCCTACATGTGCTGCAGTCATGCCTCCTGAGTGCAGTGCAGACATACCCTTAGATCAGTGGTCCCCAAACTGTGGGGTGTGCCCCCTAAGGTGTTGCGGAGGAATGTTCGGGGGATGCGTGATGGGGCCCAGGCCAGCCCCCACAGGGGGCAGGTAGGGAACACCACCCAGCCCATCTCCGATCCCAGCCAGAGCTCCACTCCACCCCCTGCTCTGCCCCCAACTCATCTCTGCCCTCATTCCCTTTCCACCTCTCGCCCCAGCTCCTCCCCCAGCTGCAGTTCTGTCCCAAGCTCCGCCTTCAGCCCTAGCTCCTCTGTTGAGCCAATTGTGCAGTAATGGAGGGGAGGTGTGGACAGATTCCATTACTGGTAAGGAGTGGGGGGTGCAACAGGAAAAGTTTGGGCATCACTGCCTTAGATTGTAAGTGCTTTGGGGGAAGTGACTGTCCTTTTGTTCTGTGTTTGAGCAGTGCCTTGCAGAGTCAGGTCCTGATCCATGCCTGGGGCTCCCAGGTGCCACGGTAATACAAATAATTACTAAGGGAAATGAAGGCTATGTATGATTATTATAGGCCTGTCTATGGGACTTACTGTAGTATCTATACACCTGAAAAAATAAATTTATATTCATAACACCCCTGTGAGGTCGGAAGTGTTATTACTTAAACTGGGGTGCAGCAAGATTAAGTTACTTGCCCAAAGTCACTCAGGAAGTCCATGGCAGAATAGAATAGAAATCTGATGGTTTCCAGTTCAGTGCCTTAGCCACAAGACCTTCTTTACACTTGTAAAGAGTGTTTTTTCTTTACTAGTGATTATATTTTACTAAACAAGAAGCTATCAAAATATGTGTAAATGAAGGTTAGTTACTTTTGATATTTTCTTTGTACTCATGGCATGAACATAACACACACTCTTTGCTCCTTTTTTGTCACTGGGACCCCTCAGTGTAATTACATCTTTATTATTCATGTTCAGCTAATTATTTATAGTAGAATCTGCTAAATTAGAATGCCACGATAGATGGCCTTTAGTCCTGATTACGTGGAATTCACAGTTAATGGAAAATACTGGATAATTATTCATGTCACTGTCTGGGGAGAGCAGTGACATTAATGAAGAGGCCAAGGGAGTTGGGAGGAGACTGCGCTGGGACAGGATCTGAGCCTGTTGCTTGCCCAGCTTTCACTGTAAGGAGTTCTGAGTGCATATTTGGCAAGAAGCTAGCAGGGAGAGTTTTGAAATACTGTAACTTCATATACTTTCTGCACCTATCACAGTTCTTGTTAATGTATCTAAGTCTTGATATGTCGTAGCTGCTTTGCAATGCAGGACTTTTGATCAAATCTAGAAAAGTACTGGATATGGTTCAAAGTCAGAGAGGGAGAGAATGCTCTATACTATTCTGTGCAAAGAGGGCTTTTTAAAAAGCAAGGTGCTGCTGAACAGGCTGAAAACTACAGTATGTGCAAAAAACGGGGGGGGGGGGATGCTTTTTTTTAGGATAAAAAAATGCCATGCTTGTTTTGGCTGGAAAAGGGAAGGAATAAAGAGGGGGGGAAATGGGGTTAGCTGCACAAAGGTGAGAAATATGAAACTTCCTCTGAAACACTATATTTAGGGTCTTTGAGAGGTGATTTTTTTAATATGTTTGAGTTGTAGTATAAGTGAATTTAAACACAGCACAGCAGTAGTTGATTATTCACCAACATCCATCTGTGGAGAATAAGACTGTCACTGCTGAGTTTGTATATAAATCCTATTAGAGACATGCCAGTATTTTCATAGAAGATTGACATAGTTTAAATTACAGCCTGGCAAAGTGGCTTTGTCCTAACCAGCTCTTTTTTGCTTATCTAGATATAGACGCACCGTAAAGGCATATTCAAAATATTGCCGTAGCACTGCTGAAACAAAGACCTTTTTGTTTTGATTTTGTTCTATTAGCTATGCTCCTCTATCTTAATATTTCCCTGTCCAACCCCCTCCAAACTGCCATCTGCAATGACCCGCAGGGTAAGGTCTTCACTAGGCAGAAGAAATACCATTCGGCTATAAAATCCAGAGCTAAATCTGTGCCTCTCTAAATTCTGGCTTCTTTACTTGTCATCCCTGCCGTGTGAGGGGCTAAACGAAGGAGCTTATTTAAATGCCACTTGTGATCAAGCAAGTATCTTCACAGTGTGACACAAAGCCAACACTTATCTCCTCCAGCAGTCACATAGCAAAGAGCTACTGCTAGGCCACCAGGCTGACCTACAGTATAAAACCTGCTAAAGAGACACCCCCCTCCCCCCCCCCCCCCCGAACGAGTGACTACTTGCAGAGGCCACGGAACACCACCGCTCTCTAGTGTGCAAGCCTGTGGAGAGAGACCACTCTTACAAGCGACCACATTTGCTTACTCCCGTGAGTGGTTGCTCTTGGCAGGTTTTACTGTACTTGTTTTTCTGTTTTCTAGAAGTATTTGTGGAGGGTAAAGTTTACTAGTTTAATCTCTTTGCTGCTGCATAAGGAATTAGTGGAATGACCATATTATTTCAAATTTGATGCTGCAAACTGCTCAAGTTGCCTCTTCTATCCTCATGCTGCTCTCTGATCAGTGCTTGTTTTAGCAGAAATAATTCCTGTTTCTGAAGTGTAGGCTGTACTTTCTACAGAGATGAGAAATAACTTAGATTGCATAGGACAAATGGCACAAATGTTGCTGCCCTAAAATAAATAATAATTATACTTCGCTCTTATGTAGGACACTTACTAGGTGGAGAGTTACATGAGTGGCGTGGTCTAGTGGTTAGAACAGAGAACTAGATGCCAGGACTCATGCAGCCTTACTTTTTGGGAGTGCTACGCAAGCTAGTTCCAACCAAAGTGCAGAGGATCTAACTGTGTTCAACACCTGGAGAACTAGGCCAAGGAGATTTTTCCCCAGCTCTTCCAATAATTCACTTTGAGGCTTCGGGCAAGTCACCTTAGGCCAACATTTTCAATGGGAGCTGCATTTGCTCATCAAGGATAATTTTTTGAACATAAGGGCCAGGATTGTCTTTCTTTGCTATGAGATCCAGTATAGCCCGTTCTACCTTTAGCAAAGCCTCAAAATTTTCTGCTCAAAAAATGAGACTTCAGCCTCAGGAGTGATTAAATCCATCGTGAAATAGGCAAATTCCTTGGACTCGTCTTTCTTGATCTTTTTAAGAGTATCCTTATGCATCCTAGATGTCTCTATTCATCTGTTGTTTAATTTGCCGCATTGTTTTGTGGGTGGTCTTGACTGATGATATGCTTCATTTGCATTTGCCTTTAAAAAAAAAAAAAGTCACAATGTAACAGCAGCTAACTGAGAGTGGATACTGACCCTGGCCATGTAACAGAGGTATAACCTTTTGTGACCATGACCCTAGCCTATGATGGGGGTCAGGAAACAAAGATCCATCTCTTACCAGCACGTCCGTGTTTTGCACCTTTATTACAGTATTATTGTAATAAGGAAGTGATGGTAAATCAAAGATACAGAGGTCTTTTAGAAAGAAGACTTTGCAAAGATTATGCTTCAGCAGGACTTATTGGAGGGTCGGGGGGGGGGGGACGATAGTTGAGCAGTGAAGCCTCCACAATCCTGTAGTCCTCCATGCATGTGTAACAAACTGAAAGTGGCTTGATCACATGATGTCTTTAGAACTTGCTTATTACACAACTTTCAGAGGCCACCCTGTGATTTGATAGATATTGAAGTGTGAATCGTGTAGAATTTGGCAGAATAATGTATCATGAGCAGACAGACATTATGAAATACATGTCTATGGCCATGATAGTGGAATCTTTTGAGAGTCTTTGTAAAGAGACCACCATTATGCCTGCCAGATGAAAACACCAGTCTGAGCAAACAGTTATGCTTAATTATTTACTTTTGCAGCAGTTTTGATTTAGACAGCAGTTTTCTTTCTTTTTTTCTTCTTCATTATCATTGAGTTGGATCTGGCACAGTGACAGCTTTGCTCTCATGCTTGTCGCAGTGTGGCCTTACACAGGGTTCTCGTTAGCTACTTCTTAGGATTTGGTTGTCTGTGATGCTGAGAGCAAATCTGGTATTTCTGTGCATGACTCAGTGAGATGCTCTGATTTAGTGGCACTGGTTTAGTCACAGGCTTGAACTGTCTGTGATCAAAACCTGCATTCTAATCACTCACATGCCTTCACAGAGGCTAACTTTACACACTATAGAGTCAACGTCCAAAAGCTTTGATCAAATTGCAGTCATGTGCTGCTGAGATCAACTGAACACAATGGGTAGTGTCCAAGTGCAGCACTGTTAAAACTGTGTGGCGTGAGTGCTACTTTTCTTCCCAGGATGAGAATTCGAAGCATACTCAGTCTCAAAGTTGCTCACTCTTTTTACCAAAAACACATTTTGAGCCAGCCATACGGGGTGTGTGTGTGTGTGTGTGTGTTGGGAGGGGAATTGGGGTGTGGAGTGGGAGTATTTCTCTAGACTTTGGCAGCTGTTATGTCTGATTCCTGTGAGAAGCTGGAAGATTGTTCTTAAGTCACTACAAAATCCAAACATAACCTTATCTGGGTGTGTGGTAAACGGGGTGGGGGGGGAAAGAAGAGCAGGAGGTGCACAAGTGACATTCTCTCTCCTAATGAGCAAGTGGGCCATTTCTCTGCCCCTTTCCTTCTCTGCTGATCTGCCTGGGGAAAGGATGCTGTGCCACGTAAGGACAGTTGTAAAATACTCCTCCACCTACAAGAGAACCAGAGGCCAGCAGGAGAGAAATGGCATCTATCTCAGACATAGTGCTTCCTGGCACAGTCTAGATTCCACAACCTCCCCTTGCTCGGGGCTGTGCCTAGGGGCAAAGTTCATCCCATGATAATCAGTAATAATACTCTAGCTTTGGAGAGGTATATGTGGCTCTAAAGTTAGTATCTGGCCCAGTATACCACTTTCCATAATCTTCTGTGCAGATGTCTATTTTTAAAATGAGCATAGGAATACTTTTATGAATGTCTTCAACTTTAAGGGACTAAATAGATTAATAAAAAGCTGTTGGGGCAGGAGAATACAAGTAGAGAAACTATTGGTGGAGGCTGTATTTATATTAATGGGCTTGGAATTAGGGAGAAAAAAAGATACATAAAAGCTTCAACGGTGTTCACTTTTTTTTTTTTTTGCTAGTATTTTCTCTGTACAATATCTGATCTGTCAACATTTCACATAAAAGAACTAAAAATCCTTTTTCAGTATATGGCATTGCCTCTATACAGGGAGGGAGTTTTTAGAAAAATAACCAATTGTTTTTCTTAACAGAGTTTGAGAGATTTCATTGAAAATGACTAGCAAAACAACTAGCACAACAAACAATATAGCTCAGGCACGAAGAACTGTACAGCAGTTAAGAATAGAAGCTTCTATCGAAAGAATAAAGGTGAGAAACATTCTTACTGATCTTTCTCTTTTTTTATATGAACCATGTGAATTACAGCAGATATATTTTAGTAAACTCCCAATATATATGTACATATTTTTTTTATTATGCAGTATACCTCACAGGGGTTATCTTTGAATGTGGTAGTTTCACTCATACCTGTGGTACTGAACTTTACAGATTTCCTTATTGTTGCTATAGAAAAAATTGTACCAAGAGTATAATAGGTACTTTATGGACGTGTGAGAAGACCAGATCTTCGCTACTGTGCGTTTATAATCTAAATCTATAATATGGAGTGGGTGGAAGATGAGATGTGATTTAAAGCAGTTTTTTTTTCCAATTGAGCATGTTAGTTTTGGATGTTTAAATTTTACTTTATATATCTTTGCAGGTAGATCAAGGGTTTGTAGCCCTCTTGAAAGAGGAAGAGAGTTGAGACAGGGTGCACCTAAATTATGGTGGACAAGGAGCCCAAACTTCTCCCTTTTTCTCCCTGCCCCACCCAGTGGTTAAGGAATTTGATTAAGCTAAAATATCACCTATTAAGATTTGGCTTTTTGTTGCTGTTCTAACCATACCATTCCTTGCCTTCATTCTCCATTTTATTAATACTCTCTGCAGTCTACCGACTGTCCAAAGGTCAGCAGACTGGTTAATACACCTGACGTAGGTACTTTTCTTACAGTCAGCTAGAGATTAGGAACATGCAATGTCTTGCAAGGAAATGACTGAATCAATTTCCTAGAAACTGTAAGTCAATTGATGACACTTCAGTGATTATTAACAATGATATCTAAAGATATAAAATCTTTTTACTAGAAGCCTGCTTTATTGTTCTGAACCTGCTGTTCAAATCTCAGAAAAATGTAAAGTTACTCATGCCTATCTTCCCAAAGTACCTTTAAAGACACAGCATCCTGGCTTATCCTTGTTTTTGCTTACTTTTTTCCCATTCTACCAACCTCATCAAGGCCAGTCCAAGAAGCAAATCCCAGAAACCTTTGCATTATGCTTGGTGGCCTTAGCTCTGGACCTGAAGATTTTATGGATTTCTCAAACTCTGTTCTTCCATATGCAGAACTAATTCACTGTAGCTATGGATGCATCCCACAGCCCATTCCATCCTATCGCAAATGATCTGGGAATATTTACCATTTTGTGTCTTTTTGCCAGGTGTCAAAAGCATCAGCAGATCTCATGTGCTATTGTGAAGAACATGCCAGGAAAGATCCTTTACTAATGGGCATACCTGCTTCTGAAAACCCTTTCAAGGATAAAAAAACATGCATTATATTGTAGCAGAGCAGTAAGTACCTCCATAGCTTTCCCAAGCAAAACAGACTACAAGCAAATTATTAGAGAAATAATGTTATGGTCACCTGATATCAATGGTGTAAAACAGCAATGTATTTACTATGTGTGTAAACGAATTCTTAAGTTTAAGATTCTTTTTCTTTATAGTATCCTTACTGGGAAGGAAGATTATAAACTAAATTATCCTATTTCTTGTAAAATGGAATGGGGTCTGTGGCATGCAGCTGGTAATTCTCTTGTGTTGGCTTTTATGTCGATATAACTATGTTGCTCAGGATGTGAAAAACCCATGCCTCCCGAGTGACGTAGTTATACCAGCCTAACTCTCGTGTAGACAGCTCTGTCGGCGGGAGAACTTCTCCCGTCGACATTGTTACTGCCTCTCTGAGAGGTGGATTAAGTACGCCCATCAGTATAGGAGCATCTTCACTAAAGCGATCTGCTGCAGCACTGCATGTGAAGACTAGCCCTAAGGAGAGAGGCCTGGATGAGGTGAAGGTCTTTTTAAAAATGTGTAATATCTGCATTTCAGTTTAAGGTATTAGGCTACACAATCAAGACCAAAGTTGCCTGATCTTCACCTACAGATCAGCAAGGTAGACAAGTAATTTGACTCTTAATCAAGATTAATTTACTGTAGCTTTTTAAAAATAGTGTATTTGTATTCAATTAGTGTATTTATGTATTGGTTTTATGTGTGTGTGTGTGTGTATATATATGTGTTTGTGTATATACACATTCCAAAGTGCATTCTCTGACAAGACTCCTTGCAAACAACTGCTGCAATTATTGATAAACTCCATAGTTCATGCCTTTACCTTCAGTTATGTCTTAACTCTTTTTAAAAGTGAAAAATCTGTTTTTGTGTCAAGAATCAATAGATTTCTGATGATTTATGTAATTTTTCATTTTTGAGAAGATCTAATAAAGGAGAATTTTAATCCTTTTATTCTGCCCCTCTAAATTTTCTCCTCAAATTATGATCAATGTAGCTCCTTTAATAGGGCTACATAAGACTCCAACACTTTGGAACTAGCATTTCTCTTGCCCCACTGCTAAGGTGAGGGGGAGGATTCTGTCACTCCAAACCACATGGGTCCCCTGTGCAAGTCTCATTTAGGTTTTGTGCAGTGATCCAGGATTCGGTTCTTTTAATAATTGAGTTCCCCTTTTTTAAGGAAAAAGAAGCCAAATCCTATCCAGATTATGATCAAGCAAATGTAATTGGATGGCCTTTCCATAACATCACTGATTTACAAATAGCCTAATAAAGTTTCTATACAAGTCTTGTGTATTGATGGAATAAGTGAGTGGAAAGAAAACAATATTGACTTCTAATAGGTTACCAATGTGTTTTTGTGTGTGGGGGTGTTTCTCTATAGCCAGCTATACAATACCTAAAATTGTGATCTTCTGTAATGATATTTACAGAAATTATTAACCACTTTTAATTTACTGTTTTATGTTGCATGTGTCTAATTCTGTATTAAATTATATAGACACTGTTAATAATATGTTATGTTTTTAACAAACCTCCTTTCAAAAATCTAAATTTGAGACTTCCTGTAAGAAAAAATAAATGCACAGATTGTTCTGTGCTGACATTCAAATTATTTTTATAATTAGAATATTTTTCTAATAACAATTTCAAAACAATCTAGATTTTCACTGATTTTATTTACCATATTTCAGTCATCATTTTATAATGCATCTTGATAAAAATAGTAATTAACTTAGCTGTATACTTTCATAACTGAGCTACTAGCAGCAGTCCTGCTGTATTTCTTCAGTTCTGTAATATCTTGTTTTTTTTTTCAAAGTAACTTTTTACAACCAAAATATTGCCCTTCTGTTGATCTATTATGGCCCGTGTTGTCAGCAATTTGTGGCTAAATGTTTGAACTGTTTAGAACCCAAATGAATATATGAAAATGTAATATATACAAATATGGTGATACAAAGGTCATTTTGATACCTGGCTCTTTCTCTTTGGCCATTTCTAAGCTATTGGTTTGTGATCTTTCTTACTCATGGAATTTCATGTCAGAAGTATTCAGCTAAATTAGAACTTTACAAACTTGTTTTATAACTACTTAAGTTGCATTAATTTGAGTAATGAGTTTAACTGCACACTTTTTTTAAACTTTCGTTTTAAACTTTTAAATTTTCTTTTGACCTGAATCCATTTTGTTCGGTTACTACTTCCATATCAAATCTATCCAGCATTTTTACAACTGGAGTCATAAGTGCCATGATTGTGGTTTTTAAGTTACTGAATCAAAACATGTAAATGATACATTTTAAAGTATTATCACAAACATGTTGCCATAAAACATACGCTACTGGAAATATTTTCATAAACAACTGGGGCCTGACTCATTTCCCATTGAAGTCAATGAGAATTTTGCCATTGACTTCAGTGGGATTATGAGGAGACTTGGGGTGACTAGCATACTGCACTTGTAACCTGTTGGAAGTGTCTTCATAAATATTAGGATTTTAAATGTTCATAGTGCCACAATGTATGCCTGTTTTTAAAGGATGAGTTAATAGTGATCTATTCACCCCTGTTTAATCTGAAGTATATTTTTCTACTTTTTTCATACACTTTTGACATCTTTACAACGCAAGGACAAAATTTATAGCAGCAGCTGTTTAATTCTTTCTTATACCTATGCATTTAAATAGCAAAAGAGTTTTATTAGAACATAATTGCCCCTTTACCCACATATATATGATTAGAAGTAGAGCAAATAGGGTGCCAACTTCTTTCAGGTGCCTTCTAACTTTTAGCCTAAAACACATGGAAACTATAATAAAACAGTGAAATACAACTTACTGTTTCTGATTACTTTTCTATAGGTTTTAAAATAAACTCTCTGTGTATTGTATTTTAAACACAATATGTAGTGTCATCTGAAGGTTCAAACAGCTACTTATGTTTTTATAATATTACTCTTTAAGTATACAAAATGCAGTATAAAGTAAACCTTTTTGTTTGATGAACTTGTGAAGAGAAGGAGTCATGCAGATTGGGAAGAATTGTGAAGATATATGGACTTTCTAGTTAGTGAGATGAAATAATGAAAACCAAACCACCCCAAATTCATAGCTGTTGGGATATTGGACGTTGCAGGAATGATTTTCAGCCAGGCTAGCTAAGCAGAAAAAGCGGAACCACAATACTGCAACTTACTTGGTGCTCTGAGTGCAGATACCTCAAATGTAAAATCTTTGTGATTGTAAAATGAACCTGATATTATTCCAGAAAATGTTAGGGTTCTTTTTCTTAAACTAAAAGGCCCATTTGCTTGTTTTTTCCCCCCTCTGGGTTTACTAATTTGATTGTTTTAATACTGTGTTATTTTGTATTGTCATTGTAACTTCAGATTCACATGAATGTTATCACAATTATTTGCCTTTGACTTACAAATGGCTTTATGAAATCCTTTTGTTTTCTCTAACATGCTTTTGCCATTCATCAGTGAGCCTCTTAAAGTAGTTCATTGTGGTCTTTGTATGGAAGAGGGCTTCTTATAGAAATGAGAGAAAAAAATGTTAACCAAGAGAACTTGATGGATGGCTAACATGTTCAATATCATGGATATGAAATACGTAATTAAAAATATCTCTGCTTTGTATATTGTTTCAGCTTGTCATTGTAGTTCAGTTCACTTTCCAATGCACAGAGTCTATTGAGGAATTAGACAAATGTCAGCCATCCAGAGGGTCCGAAGGCTTTCAGCACAGTGGTGTTGAACACTGACAAAGACGATGTTCTTGGAAGAAAGACAGACTAGATGTAAATTTGGGGTGGGGATGGGAGGGGAAGGAATGACTCGCTCTGTAGGTAAAATTCGCTAAGCACCAGGGTTTAAATTGGGAGGGTGACTGTGTAGGTGCAGTGTTACTACCAACTGTAATCTTATGTGCCAAATCTTAGCTTCCTCTTTTTTAAAAAGTCTCTCTCACCTTGTGGTTACAAAAAACAAAAAAAAGTCAAAATGTAGCAGATAGAGAGCTCTGCCTGCTCATGCAGAGAACCTGAATTAAAAGCTCTGAGAGGAACTTAAATGGTGACTGCTCATCTCAAAGAAGTGTTAACTTGCTTGCTGAATGAGAATAAATTTAAATGTGAATGTTGTCTTTCACTGTTGATCAAAGCTTGTAGGGAAGGAGAGGGAAGATCATATTATGAAGATCTGCATGGTGAACTTCAAGTGACATAATTTGTGATGCCATTAATTGGTAACATTTGGAAGAGTTGGTCCCTCTCTCCCCCCCAGCTCCACAATCGAGGAGGAGCCAAGCCCATTAGGCTAGCAGAGCCTAACAGGTACCTGATCTGCACAGAGGGAAAACCAAGTCATAGCCCAGCAGAGCATGGAGGACGTATTTGGAACATCTGCACACTCTTCTAGTGAGTGGTATCTCAAGTGGGCAGACCTTGGAAGAATATGATTGTTTTATTTTTCCTGTTCTACTCTTGCAGAGTTCCATTGGGGTCAGTAGAGTTGTGTCAGCCCAGATTCAGCCTTGCATGAGGAACTCTGATTCAAATGCTCCCCTGGCTCAACGGTATTTCTAACTTCCTCAGTATTATCCCTTTGGAGTTATAAGGACCCCTACTTAAATTCTGGTGGGAGACATGTAGTTCAGTGCATGTCTTTCTACAAAACCCAATCATGACTATAAGACACACCCATTGAGATCCTTGAAATTTACCCATTGGGCTTCTTTAAATCTTGTTTCTATTTCCCTAGTGCCCTTTTATTAAGTCTTTCATACAGGAGAACCTCAGAATTACAAATCCCAGAGTTACAAACTGACCAATCAATCACACACCTCATTTGGAACTGGAAGTATGCAGTCAGGCAGCAGCAGAAACCAAAAAAATATATAAACCAAATACAGTACAGTGCTGTTTTAAACATTTTTTTTAAAGGGGGGGAGGCAGTATTTTTCTTCTGCATACTAAAGTTTCAAACTGTATTAAGTCAATGTTCAGTTGTAAACTTTTGAAAGAAACTACTATAATTTTGTTCAGAGTTATGAACATTTCAGAGTTATGCCCAACCTCCGTTCCTGAGGTGTTCGTAACTCTGAGGTTCTACTACAGTTGAAATAGAATTTGAGGCTATAATTTGTATTCCTGATTATCCTGTGTGAGTGTGATCTGTCTCACACTCAATGAGCAGGTTCGTATAAATGTTTTGTTTGGCCCAAGCATTGGGAGCACCAGTGAGCTATGCAAATCATCCCAACTGACTGCCAGTAGTAAAAACTTCATGCCAAACCATCAGGCATTTTGTTAATGCCACATATTTTACTGGAAAATTGGTTGAGATGCTTACTTGTTATTAAAAACCCGTAGTAAGAGTACATACCAATTTTTTAAGTATTATTTTTCATGTCCTTCCAGTTGCAAAACTGGTCTGTCTTAGTCCAGTTGCACAGCCCGCAGAGGCAGAGAGAAATTATAACTAGTACATTTTTAAAATCCATAAAAAATATTAACTTTTAAGGGGTGATATCTCAAAGTCTGCCCAGGCTAGAAATAAGCTCCTTATTCCCATTGGAATAGGGGACTTGGGGAGAATCATTCTCACCTCCCTAAAGGTATGAAGCATTTCTGTCTCCTGAATGCTTACAACCCAGATCTCCCGAGTCCTACCCCGCTGCTACACCATCCTTCCTTCATCCCAAATCCATGTGTCATTCATATATGTTAATAGAAAAAGCTCCTCTAAATTAATGTTCCATCTGGGGCTGCTGTGCTGGTGCCACAGATTGTGCCCATTCCAGAAGGAGGCAACAGCTGCTGAAATTCATTGAACAACTTGGCAGCCACAACACAGCTACCGCTATACAGATGATGATAAACACAGCACTGAGGGGAACTTTCAAGCATGCCCTTCATCAATGAGCACATGCAGAGTACTAAGGCAAGTTACAGGGCCCCCATCTCATAGACTCATAGACTTTAAGGTCAGAAGGGACCATTATGATCTTCTAGTCTGACCTCCTGCACAATGCAGGCCACAGAATCTCACCCACCCACTCCTGTAACAACCTCCTGACCTATGTCTGAGCTATTGAAGTCCTCAGCTTGTGGTTTAAAGACTTCAAGGTGCAGAGAATCCTCCAGCAAGTGACCCATGCCCCAAGCTGCAGAGGAAGGCGAAAACCCCCCAGGGCCTCTGCCAACCTGCCCTGGAGGAAAATTCCCTCCCGACCCCTAATATAGCGATCAGCTAAACCCTGAGCACATGAGCAAGACTCACCAACCAGAAACCCAGGAAAGAATTCTCTGTACTAATTCAGATCCCACCCCATCTAACATCCCATTGCAGGCCATTGGGCATATTTATCGCTAATAGTCAAAGATCAATTAATTGCCAAAATTAGGCTATCCCTTCATACCATCCCTTCCATAAACTTATCGAGCATAGACTTGAAGCCAGATAAGTCTTTTGTCTCCACTGCTCCCCTTGGAAGGCTGTTCCAGAACTTCACTCCTCTGATGGTTAGAAACCTTCATCTAATTTCAAGTCTAAACTTCCTAATGGCCAGTTTATATCCATTTGTTCTTGTGTCCACATCGGTACTGAGCTTAAATAATTCCTTTCCCTCCCTGGTATTTATCCCTCTGATATATTTATAGAAAGCAATCATATCTCCCCTCAGCCGCCTTTTGGTTAGGCTAAACAAGCCGAGCTCTTTGAGTCTCCTTTCATAAGACAGGTTTTCCATTCCTCAGATCATCCTAGGAGCCCTTCTCTGTACCCGTTCCAGTTTGAATTCATCCTTCTTAAACATGGGAGGCCAGAACTGCACACAATATTCCAGATGAGGTCTCACCAGTGCCTTGTATAACAGTACTAATACCTCCTTATCTCTACTGGAAATACCTCGCCTGATGCATCCCAAGACCGCATTAGCTTTTTTCATGGCCATATCACATTGGCGGGTCATAGTCATCCTGTGATCAACCAATACTCCGAGGTCCTTCTCCTCCTCTGTTACTTCCAACTAAACTAGTACGTAAGGGCTACTAATGTTCCTTTACACAGATCCTGCAAAAGCCCCCGTGTGATGCAGCATGCAGAAATGAGACAGCAGAAATTCAAATTGAAAGGAATTCTATTGAGTTAAAATATGATTTTAAAACAAATACTTAGTTTTCTATAGCATTACTGCCCAACGTTATTAAAACTGATTTAAAAAAAAATTCAACTTCACAGTATTTCTGCAGTTTGTTTGCTCCTTGTATTTCACTCAATTTGGACAGTACAGAAGAGTAGTCCCATTTCACTTTAGTTTATAATAATTTTATAGTCTGGTTCTGGTTCTCAGGCACTGGTTCAGTGTTTGAGTTCCAAACTGAGAAGGGGGAGGTTTAAATCCAAACAAAAAGCTGTTTGATTGGATTTTTTTTTTAACATCAAGAAAATGTTTCTGTATGGTAGTTCAGGCCCAGAGAGTCAAAACAATCTGTCAATGTCCCTGAGCATAAGAGATCTGACCTAATGGCCAATCCTGTTTGGACAGGAGTCAATGGTACAGCTACTGTTGACTTCAGTGAGAGCAGGATCAGGCCCTTATCGCAGTGCACTCCTTTTAAACTACTGGTGGCGTGGCACTTGCAAATGCAACATCATTCCACATCATGGCTCATGTGAGCAGATCCCTGCATCTGCAGGGAGTCCCACTAACTTCAGTGGGACTTGTCATGGGCCTGACTGTAGGACTGGGACATATAATGCAATAGGAAATATTTCTACACTTAAGGGGGGGGGGTGTCTACTTACATTACTATTTTCAGAAACTCACTTAGTAATTTATCTGCAGCATTACAAAATGCACATTAGTTGATGCTTACTCTCATCAATTAAAATGATTGGAAATCATCGGTGGGGACACGAAAAGGGTGAAAACCTGGTTCCATTGATGTCAATGGGGTCAGGATGTGTTTATTTTGGCTTTAACTGTGCTGCCCTGTGGTCATTTTGCATATGGGCCCATCTAATGCCTTTGTGAGTCATGGGAAAGTGAGAAATCTTGGCTGCCAAAGGCTTTCATCCAAGTCATAAAGCAATTCCAAGATACTTTCTGAAGTAAGAGCCCTGAGCCTGCCATGAAAGAGTTTAGAATTTCTACTGCTCTCAGCCAAAAGTTTTGGTTTTAGAATTTTGATAAGTGCAAAGTGCTTCACACACACTAAATCCAATAGCACTCATGTAGGAGAAATACATTCATTTCATGCATGGAGGCGGAGCGTGTTTAAGTTCATCATTATAAATAAAAGAAGACTTTAAGATTCTGCAGGAATGATCCAAAATGTCTTACAACAGCTCTTCCTGCCTGCATTCTTACAGTTAATAATAGAAAGTGTCTTGCCCATTATCACATAGTAAGTCAAGGATGGAGCCAGCAAATTGTATCCATGAATACTGACTCCCAGACCTGTGCTCTAATCATTAGATGTCATATAGAAAACTAATAGGCCCACCTGAATGCTTACGTCTTTTTCCATGACATTATTTCACAATGATTGGGAGTGGGGGGCGAGAGGGGAGAATCTGTAATAATTAGTCTGAAACTTCCATCTTGTAATGAATTGGCCTTTGTGTACCACTGACCTGTATGGGGTGGTTCCAAACTATTCAGTTGTGTCATAGGCCATGTACTGCAAACAGATAAAAGAGATTCTCTTTTAGATCATGTACTAGAGATCTGTGATTCTGGAGTGGAAGGATGTGTGTTATAGCCCTACTCTTGCCACAAAGTTCAGAGTAGCTATATTGTGCTGCAAAGTGATAGCAGTGATGTTGCAGGTAGCCACAGCTGTTTTACAATACCTTTCCAGAAAACAGCTTATATTTGTATACATGCTAAAATGCCTTTCAGTGAGAAGGGCCACAAGAACTTTCTGTTCTCTGAGGGATTGTACACATTCATTCTGCTCTTGATGTACACTCGACCTGCACACATCAGAATTTTTTTCCCTCACTGGTACTCTCTGGGGTGGCTCAAGCACCGCCTGCTGCTGCGCACCCCTGCACAACTGGCATAAAGGGCTATGCTGCCCCAAAGCACCCTCAGCTCCTCCTTACCACCCATGACAGTTGTTGGAATTGTTGTGCTTGCTTTAGCAAGTACTGTGTGTGTTCATTATAAATTAACTGTAGATAGTTTCTAGGTTTATAGTGATACCACTTAGTTAATAGTGTAGATAGTATAAGTTTTTCTTTTTTGGTCCCAATTGAAGTGTTTTTCTGGTACTCGGTACTGAGGGATGCTTCAGTCACTGGGCTTCAAGCCCTGCATCCCTTGCCAGGTGGCACCAGAACAGGGGGGACAATGTCCACCCCCGCCCCCATTTTTTACCAGCTGTAAGGGCGAGCGATGGGAGGGGGGGAGAGATGGCACAAGAGCAGGGCCTCAGGGGAAAGGCCAGTGTGAGGGCGGGGCCTGAGGGAGAAGGGGTGGTGTGAGGTTGGGAGAAGGGGCGCGGTGGGGGCAGGGGCTCAGGGTGGCATGGCGGGTGAGACTACAGTTTGGGCACCTGTGGCACCCCCACTTTTAGGGTGCTTCCACTGCTCCTGTATCTTCCGCTAGGCCAATGCCCATAAGCGACCCTCACTCAAACTGCTTGAAGTGTTTAGGGGAAGCTCTCATTCAGGATCATTGCCAGATCTGTGAAGACTTTAAGCCTCAGACAAGGAAAGACAGAGAAGCCAGGCTAAAGTTTTTACTCATGGAGGCAGCCATGAGATGTCTGGTCGCTCAGGCTGAGCAGCAAGTGCCTCGGCATTGTTTAGACGTGTGCCTCCTATGTGGCCTGAGTCCCAACACTGCTCACCCTCCTTAGTGCTTAAGAAGAGGTACAAGACCTGTAAGCAGACCACCAAGAGAGGATGGTCCTTGGTACCAAAGTCATGTAGGCATGGGCATAAGAGTAAAGTGCAGCTGAAACCTAAGCACTCCTCTTCAAGCTGGCACGGGAGCTGGGAAGGGAGTGCCTTCTACATCTACGGCACTGCACCACCCCGAGACCAGCATCGGCCTAGTGGAAGATACAGGAGTGGCGGAAGCACTCTCTAAAAGTAGGGGTGCCACAGGTTCCCAAACCGTGGTCCCACCTGCCAGGCCGAGCCCCAACCTCACACTGGCCTTTCCCCTGAGGCCCCGCCACTGCACCATCTCTTCCCCAGGCCCTGCTCCTGTGCTATCTCTTCAACCGCAAGACCCTGCCCCCTGCTTGCTCCTCTCCGCCCTCTCCTCCCATCACTCGCCCTTACGGCCGGTAAAAAATGGGGGGCATTTGCTGTAGCGAGAGAGCGGCTTAGCCTTTCGGTGCCGATATACCCAGCGATGCAGGAGCCCGTGCACTAAAGACCAGTAGATGCAGGAGGGCAACATCAGTATCGGTGCAGCGTTTGGTACCATGTCAACCTCTGTTGCCTCAAACTGTACGTCCACCAGTACTGTTGAAAGGGAAGCCTGCACTGTTGGTGGCACTACTTCCAACTCTGCACTGACTCCAACATCAGAGGGAGCAGCCCCTTCAGTTAGGGGAGGGAGAGTCACCCTCCTCTGAATTGGAGATTTGGCTCTTATGTTTCCCAACCCTGGAGCTGCTCTCACTACTCTCTGCTAAGGCACTACTCCCCTGCTAGGGAACCTTCGTCAGGAATAGTACCATCAAGTGGATGGCCAGGGGGTCACTGGACCCACTACCAGTCCAGTGGCCTTATTGGAACCTGTGGTTCCCCCCCGGTTTCTAGGTCATACATGAGACGTTCCTGTTTTGTGTCCTCAGAGAGGCATGGGGCACCTACTCACCAGGCTCTTCCTTTTCTATAGCCCGATACCGAGCAGCAAGAGATAGTTCAGGAGGACCCTGCTGGACAGCTAGTGGAGAAAGAGCTGCCTCAGCCTGTGCGGGCCTCTTCATCCTCTCCTGATGAGGCAATCTCCTCAGGGGGCATTTAGCCTCCACCAGAGGACTATACGGCCCACCAGGAGCTGTTAAAGAGGGTAGCCTTAAGCCTGGTGGAGGAGGCTAAAGAATCCTCCCACTGCTTTGTTGACATTTTGGCCACAGCAAGGCCTTCAAGAGTGGCCTTACCTATTAACAAGGCAATTATAGACTCAAGGCTCTCTGGAAGACCCCTTTGTCCCTACTCCCCTCCTCCCCCCGACCTTAAAAAGGGCTGAACATAAATACTATATAGCTTCCCAGGGGGTTGAAATATATGTCTGTGGGAGCTGCTTTCCTGAAGAGACTATGAGTACAGGTCTACCCTTACCTGGACAACTTGCTAGTCAAAGGCTGGTCCAGGGCTCATGTTCGCTCCGATGTTTAACTCATCCAGTCAACCTTCAAAGCTTTAGGTCTACAGATCAGTTTAGACAGTTCTACCCTTTGTCCAGTGCAGAGGATGGAGTTTATAGGAAAAGTGCTAGACTCTACTCAAGCCAGAGTTTTCCTTCCAGACACAAGATATCAAACAATTTGATCTATTGTGGCACATTTTAAGGTCCACCCTCAGCTTTTGCTGACTATGATGATGGATGTGTCTGCCCTGGAATGGGGAGCTCATCTGGGACCCCTCCAAACTCAAGGTCCTGAAGGGATCTCTCTCTGCATATTAATGTCAGAGAGCTAAGGACTGTCTGCCTCTCCTCTTCACATGTTAAAGGGAAAAGCCTGTTTGTTCTCACAGACAACACTCTGGTGATGTTTTACCTCAACGGGCTGAGAGGTGCTCGCTCTTCCCTGCTTTGTCAGGAAACAATTCACCTATGGAACTTTGGTTGAATTGGCAATGCAAATCTCAAAGCCTCTGACCTTCCAGGGGTGCAGAACAAGCTGGCGGACTGCCTAAGCAGATCATTTATGAACCACCATGAGATGTCTCTGCTCCTAAATGTGGCCAGATAAGTTTTTCAACAGTGGGGACTCCCAGCTAGACCTATTTGCAAACAAAGCCAACAGGAACTGCCAAAAATTTTGCACCCTCCAAGGCAACAGTCCCAGTTCCATCACAGAGGCTTTCCTAGATGAACAAGCTCTACTATGCTTTTCCTCCAATCCCACTACTACAGAGAGTGGCTGTAAAGATCAAGTGGGACCAGGCCCGAGTTATATTAATAGCCCCAGCATGGCCATGACAGCACTGTTTCTCACTCTATTGGATCTATCAGTGGCACCTCCAATTTCACTCCTGTTGCACCCAGACTTGATCTCCCAAGATCATGGTTGGCTGTTCCACCAAACCTGTGGGTCCTTCATTTAATGGCCTGGAGGCTCTACGGCTAAATCCTAGGGAGGAGTTTTGCTCGGAGCAAGTTCACCATGTCTTGTTAAATAGTAGAAAGCCCTCCACCAGAACTGCTTCCATATCAAAATGAAGGTGTTTTTCTGTCCGGTCTCCTCAATCCAGGGTCTTGCCAATGCAGTTCTCTACCATACATATCCTGGACTATCTATTGCACCTACAACAGCAGGAATTAGTGATTTCTGCTATCAAGGTCAACCTGGCAGCTTTCCATCCCCATGTGGATAACCATTCTATATTTTCTAATGATATGAGAATCAGATTTGTGAAGGGCTTTAACCTAATTTCGTTGAAGCTCATGGGGCCACCATTTGAGCCTGTATGAATGTGCTCCTTACTACACCTATCTCCGAGGGAGGCTTTTCTGGTAGTTATCACTTTGTCCAGGAGAGTGGCCAAACTGCATATTCTGATATCCAAAATGCTTTCTACGATCTTTTTTAAGGATAACGTGTACTTGCACCTTCATCTGAGATGTCTCTAAAGTGGTATCTCATTTTCATATTAACCAGTCAATTTACTTATGTGCATTTTATCCCAAACCACACGTGAATAGAGAGAAGCAACATCTGCACACCTTAGACATTAGAAGTGTTGGCGTTCTACAGAGACAGGACAGTACAGTTTTGTTTGTCAGACCCAACTATTTGTGGCCTTAGCAAACAGAATGAAGGGTCTCCTGGTCACTTCAAAAAGAATTTCATCCTGGATCATTTCCTGCATTCATGTTTGCTGCTGGGCACACTGATGGCACATTCCACAAGATTGCAAGCAGCCTCGAGGGAAGTCCTTGCACAAGTCCCTATCCAGGACAGTTGTAGTGCAGCAACCTGGTCTTCAGTTCACATCTTCCCATCCCATGAGGCTGTTACTCAGTACTCCAGAGACGATGCTAAATTTGGCCAAGTTGTACTACAGTCTGTGTGCATGTGAATTCCAATCCCTCCTCCTATGTTACGGCTTGTGAGTCACCAGAAGTGGAATGCACATGTGCAATGACTCAGAAGAAAAAGCAGTTACCAACCTTTCGTAGCTGTTGTTCTTTGAGATGTGGTGCACATGCCCATTCCATGTCCCACTCCTCTGCATCAGAGTTGCCTGGCAAGAAGGAACTGAGGAAGATCAGGGGCAATTGGGCCCTTTATGCCGGCACGTAGCAGCAGAGGGTGCTTGAGCCGCCCCCAATGGATACCACAGAGGGAAAAATTTCCAATGGCTGTGCACAGGGCACGCACACACCGTGAGTGGAATGGACGTATGCAGCACATCTTGAAGAATAACAGTTATGGAGGTTAGTAGCCATTTTCTCCATCTCCTCTGCTGAAACACAGCCTTGAGAAGAGTTGGAACAGGGCAACTATTCAGGATCAGCAACACTGCACAAGCTTCAGGTGGTGAAATGAATAACTGCTACAATTGACATTACGTGAGAAATTGAGATTTTTGTTTGTGATTACAAAACAACTAACTTGGACAGTCAACCTATGGAACTCAGTGTCAGGGGATGTTGTGGAGGCCAAAAGTATAACTGGATTCAAAAAAAGAATTTAAAAAGTTCATGGAAGTTCAAGATCCATCTATGACTATTAGCCAAAATGGTCAGGGATGCCACCCCATGCATTGGGTTTTCCTAACCCTCTGACTGCCAGAAGCTGAGACTGGATGACAGGGGATGGATCAGTTGATAAATTGTGCTGTTCTGTTCATTCCCTCTGAAGCAACCACCGGCCACTGCCGGAAGCCAGGATACTGGGCTAGATGGAGCATTGGTCTAACCCACTATGTCCATTCTTATGTTCTAAGTCTGGGGAAAAGTGAATAGACATGGAAACTCTGCTCCTGTGCCCTTCAGATTTGTGACTGGGACAGATCTCACACAGCAGTAAGTTTTAAGATCTGTGCTATTTTATTCTACCTAGGCTTTTATACTGTGCCAATTGCTATGTTGTCTGGGCACTGTTAATGTAAGACTCCAAATATGCTACAAGTCTATCCATGCCCACTCATAGTGGTTTGGCACATTTAGGAGTGTCTGTATTCTAACACACTGTCAGTCTGTGCTGTGCTTCCCTAATAATCTTTTATAACACCACTAACAAAAAAGACAGTGTTAGACCAGGTGGATGCTCCTAACAGTGCTGGACAAATTTCTGCTCACACCATTAGATTGGTTGTGGAGATGGGGCTTTAATCAGGATAAAATGAAGCTACTGGCTTGGGACAGATAGGGATTGTAGCTAATCCTCCAGATACTGATTCCAACATTCGTTACACCATTTACCTTATTGACTCAGGAACTAGCAACAAAAGGAACAAAGCCTGGGACACGGAGTTGAAGAAAGATTAAAGATCTAGTAGCCTCCAATTACATGTTTATAGTCATCCCTTAAATATATGTGATTAAACTGTTTCCTTAATATCTTCAATTCTGCTTCTAAATTACCTCCAGCACAACAGGAAGAGAGGGTATTTTTGATATGGGCATGAGTCGGGGTGGGGTGGGGGGAATCTCTAACACAGTAAGTCTTCAGTGTGTATTTACTTTTGAAATGCTGATAGTAAATTTAAATGCCATGGTAAAGCAGCACATCAGAATTTAAAGAGACACTGTCAAATTAAAAATGTTTTCCAAAAATTCCTTTCCTTTATCACTAATGCTGTCTTAGAATAATTTACTCTTCACCCTTTCTGCTGTAAATTTATCAGTGTCACTTGTGGTTAGAATCACTGTCACATTCTGGTGATCCTGCACTTATGTAATATGTGGGATGCAAACACTGCAGGGGAATGTTTAAACCTGAACTAAAAAACTGTTACTGGCTTTGTTTCAAATGACAAAAAGTTTCTATTAAGTCTGGAAAAAAATTAGTAAATGGGGGCCATAAACATTTCCTTTTAACTTTATTATTTGTATCACTGTAGCCATTAGGACTAGTCATGGCCCACAACCCTGTTTTGCTAGGTGCTGGAAAGACATAGTCCCTGCTCCACAGAACTTACAGTAAAAGTAGAAGACAAAACAACAGATGGGAAGTACGAGGAAACAATGAGACAATATTCGTTAGCATGACAGGTAGTAATCTCAGAACACCCGTGGTCTCAATATTGTCAATTTTTTTGTAGGCATCGGGACAAAGGAGAGTTTTGAGGCGGGATTTGAAAGTGGATTAAGAGGTAGCTTTGCAGATGTTTATAGGGAACTTCTCTGAGGCATGGAGAAAGTATATTCTTTGTAGCAGTAATCAGAAGGGATATTAAGTGGGGCAAGTTAACCCACTGAGGCCTTAATCCTTCAAAAATTTACACATGTACTTTACTCCCAGAAATGGGACTCCTCCCAGGATTAAAGTTAAGTACGTGTGTAATGACATTTGCCGGATCAGGGCTCAAGTTTGCAATTAGCTAAATGCAGCTGTCTTATAGTGCAAGATTCTCACACGCTGAGATAGCAAGTGCATCAAAAAGGGTCTAAAGTTAGGTGTCAGATGTTGTCTCCTACCAAACACTGACCCTAATAGAATATGAACCATCAAATGAAACTTTTGTATTGAATACAGTTTGGCCCTACAATTAGTCTGTGGTTCCCAGAACCAATACAACTTAGAGAATTTTTCACTTGACCACAGCTTATAGAGCTGAGAAGCGAAAATTGGCCATATTCTGCCTTGCCTTACCCATGGTACAAACTCAGTCTGGTCATTGCGGGAACCCACAGGTTAAATGAGGGCAGAATCTGGTTGGTCTGTATGGATTGCCTGTCAGTCTTCTTTTACATGCAGTTAATCTGGACACAAGGCTTGCTGCAGAAAGAATGCCATTTGCAGGGTTATACTGGCTGCCTATGTAACCCCCAGGCCATGTGTCTGAGGTAGATGTCCTGCTGTCCAGAGGTCAAATGTAACTAGGCCTGAAACCAGGTAGAAGCAGCATCTAGAGCATGAGAAGCGAAAATTACACAGTAACTTTTGACCCTGGGCTAGAGTTAAAAAATTACTAAATTGTTCAGGTTTGCCAAAAATCTAGAGCATGAGGAGAGTCTTCCCAGGTAGGAATGCTAAAATGGCAATCCTTCCAGGGTTTCTGGAAAATGACCCTGGCCAAAGATGGATTAGCCTCTAAATTCCTTCTTGGCCTGTAAGGCCTTCAACAGGTCCTGTATAGCTGGGCTGTAAGGAATATGGGTGCATGTTGCTGATGGAGAGATTCTAAATGGCTAACTCACCCACCCCCACTCTTTTATCTTTCTCTGATTTTGATGGCTGCTCCATACCATCTAAGCATAGATTCCTTGTAACAGAACTGGCAGTGTTTGTCCTTATCTCCCCATCCCACTAACAAGTGTTGATCCAGCAGGGAAAGTCTTAAGTGGGTTTTACTGACTCAGAGCAGGTGCCTTGTTACCCTTCTCAAATACAAAGGAGGTAGGAGTTGCTAAGCAGTTCATGGACAAAGGCATGAACTGCTTTTCAGCATAGGAACCTTGGTGTAAAATTCTCAAAAGCACCTAACTCATTGACTTTCAATAGGACCTGGGCTCCTAAGTTACTTGGGTGCTTTACTTGGGTGCTTTTGAAGTGCTTGAATCCCACATAGCAGAACCCACTGTTTTTTTTTTTTTTTTTTTAAAAACTATGACAGGGTTTAGGAATTAAACCCACATCCAGGCTTGGTCCTGTAACTTCTGTGTATATAAGACCTCCTGTGTGCTAAAATGAACTGTAGCTGCAGAATCAGCCCCTAGCATTGCAGAGTATTGAATCTGGCAAGAAAGTAAAAGCTAACACTAGGATTTTTGAGATTTTTAAATTTTTATTTCAGTAAAATAAACACCATCCAGTTTCAAACAAATTTATATTAAATGTAGCTGTTTTAACATTTTATTTAAAAAAAGTGGTGTAGTTGTATACCTGCTGCTTAAGGGTATTCTGGTTCTGAAGTTCATAGCATAAATAAAATCTTCGTCAATATCATAAAATAACTTAGTATATCTTAGAATAAAACCTTGAGCATCAACGTCCCAAAATACAATAAATTTTTTAAAAAGTTTTGATTAACCTTTTTGCTCTTTCGTGTTAAAGGTGTTTTAAACCAGAAACTACTAGTTGCACTTTTAAAACTTCAACGTGTTTGGTGCATTTTGAAAGTAACTCAACCATGCAGCTTCTTAAATCTTCCTGCCTGGTTTTTAGTTCCTTTAGTGACACACTTGCTTAACTCTTTCAGCACAGGTTCTTTTTTCATTCCCATAACTTTCTGGCTGCAAAGTCAACTTCCTTCAGTCCCACACACCATGTTGTTCAATCTCAGTCTACCCACTTGACATCAGTTGTTTGTAATCCGTTCGTCAGGTATAGGGATTTACTTCCTGACCAACTGCTAAAGTATTTCAAAATTTCAGTGCAATTTTGTTCAATTAGTTTTCATCCAAATGCCATCATCGCTCAGGGAGATTAATCACTGGGACCCACTGATCCTTGTAGCGATTTTCCTGGCAAAAGCAAATCAGCTGACTCAGTGCTGGATCCTTCCATTGAGATGCATGGGGATTCTGGAAAAAAATAGAGTTGTTTCAAAACAATACTGAATGGTCTTAAATCACTAGTGCAAAAAGACGGTGCTACTAACTAACATCCAAGTGCAAAGCTAAGCTGGATCCTTGAACTCAGATTGTAGTTTGATACAAATAGTCTCCTCAAGCCCTTTAGAGGTTTTGTGAAATCCTATGCTATATACATGATTTGCAACAGGGATTCAACATTTAAAAGCTGAGTAAGGGCTTCAGAATTTGGCTGTGGTGGAGGTGTGATCTAGTGGTCAGAGCATTTTAAATACATTCCTAGTTTATGTACTGGCATTTTCTTAATGTCTTGAAATTTTGCTTCATTCTAGTGTTAATCTTGCTGAAAACCACACACAAACATTAATAATCTGGCTTCTTATTTGAAAATGCAGGATTATATATGATGGGCCATAACTCCCACTCATTTCAGTGAGAGTTCCATGAGAGTGTCAGGATATTGTAGAGAAGTGGTAGAAAATAGCTTTAACATTATACTGCACCTATACTATTGCATCTAAACCTATAACCCAGAACAGCAAAGTAAACAAGACCACTTAAGATTCCTTTCATGTTTCTTCTGCAGTATGGCATAATGGAAATACTGAACAAGTGTTTTGAGGATTATTTTTAGTATAGGGAAAAATATTAAAATAGGAGCTGCATGAATATAAACTTCCTCTACTTTTTAAACAGAAAATTATTGATCCATTTCCTGCTCTGTCTCTCTAAAGAGCAGATTGAGTTGAATTATTTCCCTATTTTTCTCCAGAGAAATGTACACAGTAACTTTTGACCCTGTGCTAGAGTTAAAAAATTACTAAAGTGTTCAGGCTTGCCAAAAACCTTCAATGAAAATTTCTTCCCACTCCAATAGCTTCTTCTAAAAGCAACTAACCTGTGCTATCTAATCTCTACTCTGAGCCTATTTGTAATAAGGAATAACAAATAGAAGAGGCTGCTGTAGCAAGGTGACTCATGGGGATCTCTCTGCTGCTGGCAGGATCTTGAACATGTTTGAACATGCCCATATGGGGAAAATCTGATTAAATCAGGAACAGCTCTGATCCAATGTCCTTAGTACAGGAAATAACAAAGTAGGGAAAAGGGCATGTCATTCCCCATAACAAGCTAAAGATAGGCCTGATCTAAGTCCCAGATCTGAGCACTCCCAGATCTGGGGGTGGAGGGCGTAAACCCAGATTTGAATACATAATGGGCAGAACCCTAGATCCCAAACTCCATAAAGCTGTGGGTGTGTTCAATATCTTACCCAAATGCATATCTTAGCTCATCTCTAAAGCAAATCCAACTGTAATCAGGTGAGAAACAGGCCTCTGAGACCCAGTTTAAGCAGCAGAAAGGGAGCTCTGTGCCAGTGAGTCTTTTGTGCTCCTGCTACTGGGGAGGGAGGAGGGGATTGTCACTTACTGTGACAAGCACACAGTGCAGGTCTGCAGGCTGCTCAGCTCCCCCACTTGCCCCCAGAAGCAGCAGCTCAGCCAGTCGGCCTGGGTTGCTCACTCGCAGAATGTTAATGTCATTCTCACAGCAGAAAGCCTGGATCAGGGTGAAGTGGATTTGCAAAGCAACATCCCGATCATCCTCCTCATCTGCCGCTAGCAAACAAAGCACCACATTATCCGGATCCCTGAAGGATGAAACAATACAGCCTGATTAGTCACAGCTAACACACAATTACATATTTATCACAGACACACACGGATGAAACAAACAATGTCACAGTTTATACATATGCAGAAGCTACTATGCAGGCTGATGGTGTGTCTCAGCCACGAGCAACCAAATGTACGTATGTTCACAAGGTGAGATCTGTGTACATACAGTGCATACATGTAATCGATACAGATGCATCCCTATTTATCTGCTTTACATGCACACAGGTGTACTTCCCCTGGCCCCGTTCTACCTGCACACTGTACTTCCCACAGCCCCGCACTACACGCACACAGGTGTACTTCCCCCCAGCCCCGCTCTACACGCACACAGGTGTACTTCCCCCAACGTTGTACATGCCCACAGGTGTACTTCCCCCCGGCCCCGCACTACACACACACAGTGTATTTCCCCCAACGTTGTACACGCACACAGGTGTACTTCCCCCCGGCCCCGCTCTACATGCANCCCCCAACGTTGTACATGCACACAGGTGTACTCCCCCCCGGCCCCGCTCTGCACGCACAGAGATGTGCTCTCCGCACACCAGGGGTGGGAGGCGGTTAGCCCAGCACAGCGCAAAGGCTGTGCCCAGGAGCACCTCGCCCCGGGGAACAGGGGATTACCAGACAACAGCAGAAGGCAGCCGGGGGCCTCTGGCCTCCCCACTTACACGTTGAGCAGCTTGGCAGCCTCGTAGACCCCGACGGTGACGCGCCTCTGATTCAGGGCTTTGCTGAGAAGTTCCTCCAGCGCGCTCCCCGGCGTCTCCATCCTGAGAGCAGCAAGAACAAGCCGAGGCTCCCGTCAGCCACCCCCAGGCAGAGTCCTCGCTGCGCCCGCCCCGGCATCCCCTGGTCCCCCCGGCGGTGCGATCGGCTGACAGGCAGCCCCGCAGCGCAGCGCTACAGTCCCGCCGCGAGCAGCCCCCCGCCCCGCCGTACCTGCCCATCGCCTGCTGCTCTCCAGGCAGCTCCTCCAAAGTCATAGTGCAGCCGCGGGTAGCGCCGGAGCGTGCCCCGCCCCGCCCGACACACCGGCGGGGGCCCTGCCGCGACCCTCACACGAACTTGCGCCTCCCCAGCTGCAGCCCCTGCCCCCGCCGCGCCGCCTACACCCGCCAGCAGCGCCGCAGCCTCTGAGGGACAAAGGCGGCCTCGGCCGGGGTTATCCTGCCAACATCCAGCCAACCGTCTCCTTCCTCATTTGCATGCGGCCGCCCCATTGGGCCATGCAAATGTGGTTTCGCGGCCCGCTTGCCCCTTTTGCCCGGGCCCCGCCGGTGAAAGGAGGGGGCTGGGAAGTCGGGCGCGGGACGACAGCGGGCTCCTCTCCTGCCGATTGGCGGGGCAAATGGGTTGGGAGGCGGGGTCTGCGGTGGCAGCGCGCTGTCGATCATCCCTGCAGCCTCTGTGGGCTGCTTCAGCTGTTTTTCTGGTCGGTGCACATTCTCCCCCCTGTGTGTGGGGGAGGGGGCTGCTGGGCAAAGCTGTTGCCGGGGCTTAGTGCTCGCAAAGCACCAGGACAATAGTAGTTGTTAGTAAGCAGGTTAGAAAAGCCAAGTGTAGCTGCTCGCGTGCAGCGCGTTGTCCCTTCCAGCTGCTGTTCATTGAACTCCTGCATTGAATTCAATGGGGGAAGCATTTCAGTAGTGGGGTGTGTGACCTGCCACCCAGATGTCACAGGACATGGGCAGGGGAGGGACCCGGTTTCTGTATCCACCTCGGCTGCTGCATGACTTTGGCATGCATATGGCTCCATTTGGAGAGGTGTTAAGTACCCCCAGCCCCCCCTGGACTTCCCTGTAGCTGTTTACTTGCAATGGGAGCTGGGGGTGCCCAGTGCACCTTTTTAAAAAAAAAAAAAAAATCTGGTTTCTGTGCCTCAGTTTCCCCATCGGAACTCCTCCCAGGGATGTTGTGTGACTTGGTTCATTAATGCTGGTGAAAGTTGTATGAGAACCTCAGATGGAAGGTGCTTAGGAAACACAAAACAGTATTATTGGGCGCGTGGTTATTATGTAGGGTGACCAGACAGCAAGTGTGAAAAATTGGGACGGGGGTGGGGAGTAATAGGAACCTATATAAGAAAAAGACCCAAAAATCGGGACTGTTCCTATAAAATCGGGACATCTGGTCACCCTATTATTATGGCATACCCATTTTTAACATATATTTGAATGCCATTGTAAGTGTTACTAATAGTATTCATTAACATCCGAAGAGAGGTCACCAGTCACTTGTAATATAAGACAGTGATTGTGAAGCAGCTGTAACTAGAAAGTAGGGGCCAGATTCTCAGCTGATATAAATTGGCATAGCTCCATTTAAGTCAAAGTAACTATGTGGATATATACAAGCTCAGGATCTGGCCCTTGACTCCTAAAAATCAGGACTCCATAGGCTTAGTAAGTCAAAAATTGTCTATGCCCACAAATACCCACTGAGGGCTCAATGCTGCAAGGTGCTGAATGCTCTGGCACTAATCCACAAAAGCACTTAATATTTAAGCATGTGCTTTTCTGGGTCAGGGCCAGAATGCTGATATGGTAGAGCCAACCCTTTGCTAGCCCCTTGTTACAGTCAGGGGGAGCTGGGTTACTGGGAATTTTCCAGTTTATGGGACCTGTCTTCCCCTCCTGGTTGGGTTAGTCTCAGTTTCTCTGAGTGAGTACTGGAAGACATGGCTGCCTCATTGGCCTTGTGTGCTGCTCTGGAGCTCCCGAGGGCCATTTCTCAGCCGTGCACTCTGACATCATTTCCTGCCTATGACACAGCAGCTCCATTTCTGTCTCCTGTCTTCAGTTTAGGTCACTTTCCTGCACCCCTCATGTCCAGCCCCATCTATTGTTGAACTCCAGGCATATTTTTAAATTCCTTCTCTCTACCATAGGGCCTCCATTTCTGGCCTCCAACCTTCTCCAGCTACTTCTCTTCTGATTTCTGCCCCTCCCCCTCCCCCTCCCCCTTCCAACAGATCCTTTTTGACTTTCAGGTTCCCCATTTCCCTGGCAAGATGTCTCCCCTCTTTTTTCGCCACCCTGTGATAGAAGTGGGAAGAGAACGAGCAAGGAAAGAGACATTGGAGAGGATAAGTGGGAGACTGAGAAGAAGCTTGAGAGAGAGCTGATGCAAGAGAAGAGGAAAGCTGTGTAAGTAATGCTGGTTGGAGGAAGAGGGAAAGCACAGGGAGCAGAGAACAGAGAGAGAAGATAAAGCACCAAGAACTTGGGGTGACAGAAACTCAGAGCAGCAATAAGGAAGTAAGGTTGGACTAAAATTAAAAAGGGAGCAAAGCCTGCAAGAGGTGGGGCTGAGACTGACTAAAGGGAGCACTGGGATGTAAGGACTGTTTTCTCCCACTTCATCCTTTACTGTAACAGTCCTGGTTTCTCTTCTGGAGGTGGGGCACATGGCTAGCTCTGGAGGGCAGTGTCATAAGTGCCTCTTAATGTCCAGTCAGAGCACTGGCCTCTCCACCCACAACCTACCATGGCAGTTGCCCTGGTTTTCCACTTCAAAAATCTGATCTCCCTAGTTAAGGGTTGGTAACTGGAGGAAAAACAATAGACTGGAAATAAGTAAGTGGTAAGTGCGTATCAGACCAAGTCACTCTAAGTATTCCCATTCATGCACTGAAATGCATTTCTCAACTCTTCCTCACTTCTGTACCACCCAAATCTGTTATCTCACATTTATTACAGTAAGTTAATGACGTAAGATTATGCTGACTCATGCTGTAGAAATGACAGAAAACTGTCTCTAGGCCAGCAGTTCTCAACCTATGGGCCGCATGCAGCCCAATTATCACACAGCTGTGGCCCAGCTGTGTGCTAAAGGCCGCCGGGCCGCACAGCGTGGTCTGGGGCTACCGGCAGGCCCCACACAGCAGGAGTCTGGGGTCCAGGGCTGCCGCCCGGCTCCACACAGCAGAAGTCTGGGGTCACTGCACAGCTCCAGAGGGTCCAGGTCTGAGGCTGCTGGCCAGCCCTGAGGGGTTGGGGTCTGGGCTGCTGCCTGGCAGCCCTACCACCCAGCCCCCTGCGGCGGGGTCCAGCAACTCGGGGCTGCTGCACGGCCCTGCACGGCGGGGTCCGGGGTCCCTGCTGCCTGACCCCACCCAGGGCTCCGCTCCTGTCCCCATTCCGTGGAGGGGTCTCTTGGCAGGTGGTGCTGGGCATAGGGGTCAGTGGGGAGAGGTTCAGGGAGGGGGGAGGTGCTGTTATTGGCTAAAGCAAGAAGATGCCCAAAGGTAAAGTCAGTGACATCTGTGTTGGCAATCGAGGCTGAATCTGTTTTAAAAAATCCTGAAATATGAAGTCATATCACCATTAGAAGTGTGAAGTGACTGAACTTGTACTTTCCTTGAGAGGGGAGCAGTGATAGCTCGTTGACTGAAATCACACTTTAGACTTTGTGCCGCACAATGGGCAGCCCCTGAGAAAAGAAATGACTCTCATATCATTTTAAGGCCCACATTCAATCGTCTACTGGGGATAAATGTACATGCAAGCCAGGTCTAGCCCTTGGCCAATTGCCAATACAGCTCTCAGTGACATTACATTCAGGTGCCTCTGATTTAGCATAGGTACAAAGTTTTCTATCATACCCATTGCATGAATCAGCATTATGTCAATAATTCACTGTGATAAAAGTGAGATAGAAACTATGGGTGGCACGGAGGTGAGTTGGTGCTTAAAATGAGGGAGTTGGGCGCTGCATTTCGCTGCATAATTGGGAATGTTTTAGGCTGAGTTAATTTGGTATGTGCTTAGTACCAGGATCGAGGATGTCACTCTGGTTTCTACTCAGATAACTGAGAGAAACATTTGGCCCAATGATATCACTTTTCCTTCTGTACCAGAATTTCTTAAGTGCAATAGTGCCAACCCCAAGCATTCAAAAATCACAAGCTAGCCCCCCCCCAAATCATAACACTGGCTTAAAAATAATGATTTTTAAAAAAAAAATGGGCTTCTCTTTAATTTGCCATCCTGTTTCTAGGCCTTTAGGGTACACTCAAGTCACATTTTTCAAGTTGTTCTTCACAGCCAGGGGGGCTAGAGACTTATTTTGCTTTTTTTAATGAAAGTTGAGATACTCGGCTCATAATCTGACTCCAACAGCTGGGGCTTTAAAAACAAAGCACAAAATATTGCGGGACTTCCAATACAATACAGAGATCTGGCAACTCTGAAGCGAAAAATGCAGCCACAACTTAATAGGTTTATGTCTGTTTTTCTCCAAGAAGCTGGTAAAGAAATATCCCCTCTGCTTTTTTTAATTTCCCTTAAGTATTTTATCATTTTAATTGTGCAGCAATTCAAATTACTTATACTAATGAAGTGCCAAGAGTGAGTAGAAGAAGGTGGAAGGGACATGGGTGCAGCAGATACTGTATATCCTGATTACACAATGCAGCCTATCCCGCAGCCTTGATGGCTTTCTGAACATCTGGCCTTATTAGGCATTTAAGTGCTGGGGTTAATGTCCTCTCCATACATTGTCCTCAAAAGAATATAGGAGCTTTTGTCAATGACTTTGTGGAACATTTGGGTTTGTTTTTAGGAGCCTACAGGTTTCTCATGTCTATAACTTTTATTATAACATGTATCAGAGGGGTAGCCGGGTTAGTCTGTAGCCACAAAAACAACGAGTCTGGTGGCACCTTAAAGACTAACAGATGTATTTGAGCATAAGCTTTCGTGGGTAAATAGCCCATCTGAAGAAGTGGGGTTTTTTTACCCACGAAAGCTTATGCTCAAATACATCTGTTAGTCTTTAAGGTGCCACCAGACGCCTAGTTGTTATTATAACATGTTTTTTAATTATAAACATGTTAATTGTGTCTTCTTCTGCCATCGCTAAATTCTGCCCTGCACATTCTGTAAGTCATGCACATGCCTGATGTGATCTTTTCACCAAAGATTTTAACTGGAGAAAGCTTCCTGTATTAAACTGTGTGGTAAATCAGATGGTTAGACAGAGAGTCTTGGGGCTCGTGGTCACCCTTAGATGTTTCTCCTAGAAAACATGCTTTCTGTCTTAGACCGTTATTGGATTCAGAATACTTTATTCTCTGATGCACATAAATTTGGATCTGTTGGGCTCTGAAGGGCACAGGGTCCCTAAATATGGCACAGAGTCTTAAAATAACAATACTATCTCTACAAGGGACACCATGGCTACACTTTATATCTGCCCCTTGCTGATAAGGTACCACTGATAACTGTGAAGTGCTGAGAGCCACCTCGAAGGCAAAGTGCACCCTCAGCTCCCATTGGCTTCAGTGTAGGGTGACCATATTTCCCTATGCTGAATATGGGACACCTTGTAAAATTGCTCATATTCAACAGCAATCAATCAGAATTATGCAGTAGCCCCCCAACATGCTATAAAAACTCCAGAGCTCAGCAAGGAAAAGGGGTCCTCAGGGGTCTGGGGGCGGCGGCCTTGGGCATAGGCATAGTAGACTTCTATTTTGGGGGGGCAGGGGCCAGCAGGGCTCAAGCCAGTGCCACATGGCGGGTCTGCGGAGGGAGTGCCACCTTCACCCCCTGACTCACCTCAAGAGGCCACCTAGCCTGTCTTGGTTGTGACGGGAGGGAGGCACAACCAAAAATTATAACTCAAAGGTGTGTGTGGGGGGGGTCAGCTCAAAAAGTCTGAAAACAGCTCAAGGTGCAGCAAAGGGGGTAGCTGGAGGCTGTGTGTGCGGAGGGGGTAGCTCAGGGTGCAGGGAGGGGGGTAGCTAGGGGCTGTGTATGGGCAGGGGGTAGCTCAGGGTGAAGTGAGGGGGTAGCTAGGGGCTGTGTGCAGACACGGGGTAGCTCAGGGTGCTAGGAGCCATTACAGCGGCAAGCCTGGGAAGGAGGAGGAATGCCACATGCTTGGGGAAGAGGCGGGGCCAGGGCGGGGATTTGGGGAGGGAGCCAATGGTGGGAGGAGGAGGCGGAGCCGGGGCAGGGGGTGGGGCGAGAGCCCTTCCGGGAGGGCAAAATTGCTTGTTTGTCCAGTGTGCCGACCGCACATTGGTCGGGACGCAGGACAAACAAGCAAATATCGGGACAGTCCTGATAAGATTGGGACGTCTGGTCCCCTAGCCCCACCCCTACGGCACTTACCAGCTGCATGAGAAAAGGGGGCTGAGAGCTGAGGAGCAGCCAGCAGGAGAGGAGGGAACACCGCACTGCCCAGCTCCAGTTTCCCACCTCTGAACTGGCCAGAGGGCAGAGAGAGAAGGAGGTGTGGGGGGGTGTGGAGCTGCAGTTTGGGGTGGCAACATTCCCGGTGCCTCCCAACTCTGCTCAGGGGGCTTCTGCCCCATGGAGAGCACCGGGGATCCAAGATTCAGCCCCGCGGCTCCTGCATTCAGCCTCACGGCAGGCGCTAGGAATCAGGGCTTCGGTCCCCCCTGCCCCCACACACCTCCCCCGGCTCTGGCTTCAGCCCTGTCGCGGGCACTGGGAATCAGGGTTTTAAACTCCCCACCCCCCCATGGCATCGGCTTCAGCCCCGCGGTGGGCGCTGGGAATCAGGGTTGCAGCCCCATGGGCGGCGCTGGGGCTCAGGCCCTGGGTTTCAGCATCGTCTGCGTTTGCAGACCTTAATTGAGAACCCCTGCTTAAGGTTTCACATGGCGAGGGGTGACACACACCCCTACCCCCTCGCACACGGGGCTACCTGATGTATCATCTTCCCGCCTTTCCACCTGGCCTGAGGCCACCACGTGCTCTCTCTGATGAGCCACCACCTGGCCGCACTCGCTCACCAGCCACAAACAAGACACGGCTGGGGCTGCGCTGACTGACCAGCAGGGGGAGCAGAAAATAAGTGACAATTTGCCTGTTTTTTAAAAAAAGGCGAGACACCTGCAGTAGGGCTTAAATACGGGACTGTCCCGTTAAAAGTGGGACGGATGGTCACCCTACTTCAGTGGGATTTGAGGCTGCTCAGCACGTTCCAGAAGCTTTTAGGGTTAGGCCCTCCTCCTAGCATCATCGCACTTTTTAAATGTATGGTTTAAATAAGCCCAAATAAATAGTAATTCTCACAGGTGGATCCACACTGTCAGACTTGACCTGAATGAGCCCACACAAAAAGCTGCATGGAACCAAACTGATCTATGTTAGAACTGATGGGAGATGAGCATTTCATTCTAGGGAATCTAGTTACTTCAAACTTGAGGCTTGACCCTTCAGGCTATGCTTCTCCCCCAAAGCCAGGTAGTTATTTGCAATCACTGCAATATTAACAAAATAACTTTTCTAAAAGGTACTGTGAGAAGCCTTCCATTTTGTTCAGTGTCTTCTCTCTTTAAGCCCTGGATGGCATCTTTAGTTGCCACATACACATTTTCTGGCACTGCCCCCAAATCCTGCCATTTTGATCAGACTTTACAAAACCTTTGACAGACCAGAGAGATTAATAAAAAATCACAGCCCAGTCCTCAGCTGGTGTAAATCAGTGCAGCTCCACTGACCTTACACTGCTACATTCCCGGAGATACACCCCAAACCTACAAAAAAGCAACAAAAGATATTAACTGAAGCAGCAAAGACTGTGACTCATAGGAAAATTACAACATAGCTAAACGAAATATGAAAAGAGGAAAGAGAATAGATCTCTTCTTAAATCAGACAATCTGTAACTTGTTTGAAGAGCTAACACACAGGAAACAAGTGGCAGTGCCTCAGGGCTAAAGTTCCATTGTACTATCTCTCAAAAAATATCAATCACTGAATAAATTCAACCTGAACACAATGCTGCACAAACCAGCCATGTATCTGTGTATAACAATCTCAAACCTACCCTACCTGTGTATAACCGTGCTGCACTGAATACCTCTGAATATACAATAGTTAAACTCAATAGCTATACACATACGTATGTATAACAATACCACACCAAAACCTACTGTCCCTTTCTGTTCTGCAATATTACGCCAAATATTTACATGTATACTTTACCTTTGGCCTTACCAAGAAGTACTCTTATAAAATGCAAATGAACAGCTAAACAAAAGGCTGCATACAATCTCAGACTTCCCCATTCAAAAGTGGCTTAAAACCAATGTTGTCTCTTCCCCCTCTTGTTCTGCACAGAATATTGCTCAGCTTGGACAGAGATCTGAGGCTCAAGTTTGCATTTCACTTTCTACCTTAGCTAACCTGTTGGGATTTTGTTTTTTTAACCTGGCTTTGAGGAAGGTGCAGGATTACCTTTGAATTATACTTGTATTTTTAACAGGTTGCCACCACCTTTGCCACTTATCTCCCTACAGGAGGGACTGGGATTCATTTTGCTGGTGATTACTGAGCTGTAGAAGAAGCATGTGATTGTTTTCCATTGAAATTCTTGCTCTGATGGAAAGGAGATGGTGGTCTGGGCAATTAGGGGTGAGAAGATTGCCCATCACCCTCTATGCTAGAGTAACTCTTTTATCTATTTTAACTAGTCTTGGTTTGGAAGCTTAGTTTATACATAGCCTTTTATCTGATACTTGCTTATCATAGAGGCGTAGGACTGGAAAGGACCTCGATAGGTTTTTTTCAGTGCACTGAGGCTGGACTAAGTATTATCTAGATCATACCGGACAGTTGTTTGTCTAACCTTTTCTTTAAAACTTCCAATGACGGAGATTCCACAACCACCCTAGGAAATTTGTTCCAGTGATTAACTATCCTTAAAGTTAGGAAGTTTTTCCTAATATTTAACCTAAATCTCCCTTGCTGCAGTTTAAGCCCATTTCTTCTTGTCCTGTCATCAGTTGTTGAGGAGAACAATTTATCCCCCTGGTCTTTATTAATAACCTTTCACATACTTGAAGACTGTTATCATGTCCCCCCTCTGTCTTCTCTTCTCCAGACTAAACAAACTCACTTTTTTCAATCTTTCTTTGTAGGTTATGTTTTTTAGATCTTTAATCTGTTTTGCTGCTTTCCTCTGGACTTTTTCCAATTTGTCCACATCTTTCCTGAAGTGTGTTGCCCGGAACTGGACACAATACTTCCACTGAGGCCTTATCAGTGCTGAGTATGGCAGTAGAATTACTTCTCGTGTCTTGCTTACAACAGATGTGCTAATACATCCTAGAATGATGTTTGGGGTTTTTTTGCAACAGTATTACATTGTTGACTCATATTTAATTTGTGATCCCCCAGATACTTTTCTGGAGTTCTCCTTTCTAGGCAGTCATTTCCCATTTTGTCATTTCCTATTTGTGGACTTGATTTTTTCTTCCTACGTGGAGTACTTTGCATTTATCCATATTGAATTTCATCCTATTTATTTCATACCATTTCTCCATTTTGTAAAGATCATTTTGTCCTCTGAAGTTCTTGCAACCCCTCCTAGCTTGGTATCATCTGAAAACTTTATATGTGTACACTCTATTCCATTATCCAACTGATTTATGAAGATATTGAATAGAACCAGACCCAGGACAGATCCCTGCAGGACCCCACTTGTTATGCCCTTCCAGCTTGACTGTGAACCATTTATAACTATCCTTCAGTTTTCTAACCAGTTGTGCACCCACCTTATAGTAGGTTTGTCTAGGCTTTATTTTCCTAATTTGCTCATGAGAAGGTCATGTGAGACAGTATCAAAACCCTAAAGTTGAGATATATCACATCTACTGCTTTTTCCCCTATCCACAAGTCTTGTTACGCTGTCAAAGAAGGATATTAGGTTGGTTTGACATGATTTGTTTTTGACAAATCATGTTGACTGTTACTTATTACCTTCTAGTTGCTTACCTTCTATGAACACTTTATAACTTAGGGTACATCTATACTACCCGCCGGATCGGCGGGTAGTGTTCTATGTATCAGGGATCGATTTATCGCATCTCGTCTAGAGGCGATAAATCGATCCCCGAATCGATGCCTGTACTCCACCTTGGCAGGAGGAGTAAGCGGAGTCAACGGGGGAGCCACGGCGGTCGACTCGCCGCCGTGAGGACGCCCAGGTAAGTCGAACTAAGATACTTCAACTTCAGCTACACGAATAGCGTAGCTGAAGTTACATATCTTAGTTCGAACCCCCCCACTAGTGTAGCCCAGACCTTAGACTCCTGGAGAAGATAATCCACCACCTTTAGCTAACACAAACTACTTCTATCAGGCCATTCTCTGGCTAGCTACTAGGCCAGGGGTCTGCAACATTTGGCACGCGGCTCCCCAGGGTAAGCACCCTGGCGGGCCGGGCCAGTTTATTTACCTGCTGACACGGCAGGTTCAGCCGATCGTGGCCCCCACTGGCCGTGGATCGCTGTCCCGGGCCAATGGGGGTGGCAGGAAGCCGCGGCCAGCACATCCCTCGCCCACGCCGCTTCCCGCCGCCCCCGGGACAGCGATCCTCGGCCAGTGGGGGCCACGATCGGCTGAACCTGCCACGTCTGCAGGTAAATAAACTGGCCCGGCCTGCCAGGGTGCTTACCCTGGAGAGCCGCGTGCCAAACGTTGCCAACCCCTGTACTAGGCTTTACTCCTGCATTTGGTAAACTACTGGCTTTCTGTAACGTGGTAGATTGTACTTTCAGATTCTACAGTTGACCTGTAAGGCCTTGTAAGGACAGTAGTCAGCCCAGTGCTTCTCTTTGAACTTTTGCTGCCATATGTTCCCATTCACCCTGTAAGACCTACAGGGGAGGGTTTATTATAATCAGAACTATGTCAGAGATCATGCTTTCTCAGCTGCTGCCCCAAGAAGCAAGCCTCCCTTTTCCAGAATTCATTGTACATTATCTACAGAAACACAGAGCTGGAGGGTCAGATCCTCTGCTGGTGTAAAACAGCATAGCTCCCTTGACTTCAACAGACCTCAGCTAAGGATCTGGCCCTGAAAAATCTATTAAAGACTTCTTGGCAATGTGGTTTAATATGGTTTGTTGTTTGTTTTCAGATTTGCTTTTTGCTTGTTATAAATGGCAACTTGGATTTCAGAACATTAAGTCAATCTAGTGTAATGCATGTCTGAAACCCTCTAAAATCATAACTTGAAGCATGCAGCGAAATGAGGTAAAGGTTTATGCTGTATGCTATACATAGAACCATTTATCTGAGCATCTGTTAGTTTCATACTCAGCTCTTACTATCTGCCATAGCACAATATAAAAGGGTAATTAAATACAAAATTTGTGGATCTTTAATTGCTTCTGACATGGGCAAGAAAACAGTTGTGGGCACATTTCACTAGCTTAGCTCAGCCTGCATATTGTATTGTCCTTTTCTCACTTCTAAGGTGGCACTTAGTGTATCAGATGTGACATGACATGACTTAACAATATGTATCACATATGGGGAAAGGGAAAAGCTTCTTTTGCAGTAGGTAGGAGGATGGCAGATGGTAAGACAAGAGCAAAACAGGTGGAACTATTGTTTGATGGTGATCTGAATTAAGTTCGGTTAATTTACTATATCTTTACATATCCCTAGCAACTAAAATCTCAGACTTCATTGCATGAGATTGAGATCAGGTTTAAACTTCGTAGACAAACTGTCAGTGCAAGTCCATCTGTGACTGCTTGTAGAGCCAAATCTGTCTTAAAGTCAACTGCAAAACAAAATGCCGATTTGTCTCTTCTGGGTGTCAGTAACCCCCTGAAGCCAGGACATTAGAAACCCTGTGCAGTGCTGTAAAAATGGGTCTTTTCTCAGGATTTTCATACACAGGGCAATTCCCCACCATTCTCCTTTTACTGATAAGCTCAAAAAAGCTCTGACAATGACACAGATTCATCCTTCTCCACAATAGTCCTACCCTGGCATTTTCAGAATCAGGGCCCCCTCTCATGCTGAGGTTGCTGGCTAGAACTTGGGGGAACTTTTGAGTTGATTTCCAAAACAGATTTACGTAAAGTGGTAAACCAGATGCACCCTTGCCCTCTGTCAAATGGACCATGATCAGCCTAGCTGCTTACTCAATTATTTTTAATCCTGGGTCAAATATTGGCCAGGATAATTCATTTCCCCTTGAAGAGTGTGGCATGTCTTTGTGTACTTAGATGCACTATTTGTTTTGCTGAAAAGACCTCTCTCCCTTCTCCTCTCTTGTATGGACTAAGATCCTTTCAGACCGGCTGATTTGTGAGCAAGGTTTTAGGGAAAGGCGTAGCAATGCATCCCATCTACCGTTGCTCGTATGAAAATTCCCACTTGGTTTTAGAAGTAGACACAGCATAAAGACAGACTGATATGGGGCTGTTAATTCTGCCACAGTAAATAGGTGGTTTCATCTTGTCTTTCTTTATATTCTTTGTATTATTAGGGATGACTAGAGCTGGTCGAAGATTTTCCAGTGGAACATTTCAGAAAATGCTGATTCCACAAAATCAAAACATTTTACAGGAACATATTGAGTTAACGGAAACTTTTGATGAAAAATTATCAGAATGTTTTGCTTTGATAAGGGCAAACCATTTTATTTTGATAAGATCAAAGAGTTTTGTTTTGACTTTATTCTTTCGATTTTTGTATTCTAGGCTATTCTAATTCAAAGTGAAGTGCTTTGATCTTATCGAAAGGAAATGTTTAGATAAGGTCATTTTGATATTTTGGAAACAAAATTTGTCTGAAATGTCATTGTGCAGGAAATTTGAAATTTTACTTGTTTTGTTCTGATTTGGACCAATCTTGAAATGTCAGGATTTCCCACAGAACAGAAATTCAGAGTTTCAACCAGCTTGATGCACTAGATCATTGGGTTCTTTCACCCCTGTGAACGCATGGAGGGCCTATGAGTTACTGTCATTACCTGATTTAATCAATTTCCCTTTAAATGTCTTTCAGCTGGCTCAGTTATTCTGGGATTCCTCTGCTTTATGACCAGCCTATAGATTTATCTTGTAAAAGTGGCTAAGGGAATGGGGGAAGGGTAGGCTTAGTGCTGTCTTAACATCAGCTGGTCAGGATGGAGTGTTTCAAAATTGGTTCTGGCTAAAGTCAGATAAAGGTGATGTGATCCTGACTGTCCTGAAGTGCTGTCTGAGTCAGGCTCCCCCATTATTCCCACCATGATACATTAGAAGATTCAGAGCTTGCCAACAAGCTAGATATCCATATGGATTCAGTTGGCCCTTGAGTCTCATCTGGCAGCTGTCACTAAATCTGCCTTTCATCACCTGCCAAAAAGTGCTGAAGGCGTTTCGCTCTCACACAAACTCTGAGCTTTAATCCCTACTTTCATAATTTGCCAGGTTGATGCTTGTAATTCCCTCTTTATGGATCTCCCTGATAACTCTGTCAAGAAACTGCAATTAGCCTGAGATGCAGCTGCTCGAGTATTTCTCCACACATGCCTCTTGTAGAGAAGCTCCTCTGTGCACCCTTGCACACAGGCCAAGTCTTCAGGTGATGATTTGCTGAAGTCTGCCAGGATGAGGGCGGGTTTGCAGTGCTTCATGGCTCTGCATTCGACTCACTGCTGATGGTAACGCTCCTTTAGTAGCCAAGTGAGGGCTCTTCTGTTTCCAGTTAATTTAATTCCCAGGAAAGGACTACACTGGAATCACGAGTCTTATGTCTTCCCAGAGGTGCACGTACTGCACAGCCAGCAGGAGTGCAAACTTCCTCACACTGCCCCACCAATGTGACTCAGCACTGACCTGGAAGGACCACTCCGTTGAAAAGCTAATAGCAATAATTAGCCCTTTGCCAAGCAAGAATAAATTAATCCTCATAACGCCCATGTCAGGTGGGTAAGTCAGTATTAACATCCCTGTTGTACGGATGAGAAACTGAGAGACAGATTGAGAGGCGGCTGGCTCTGAGCTGGGGTAACTTTTTGCCTTTTTCTAGCCCCTTCATGCTTGTAAATGAGACCTACTAATTCTCCCTTAGATTCACACCCATTTGCTATCACATAACTAACACATCACCTGTGAATTTGGCCCTCTCAGCCTAACAGAATCTAGGACCTTGGCTACACTGTAGGGTTTTGTCGACAAAAGTTATGGCGCTTTAATTAAAGCATTTTAATTAAACCGCTGTTGCATGTCCACACTATGCTCAGAGCGCATCCACACTAGCAGCTCTTGCATCGACACAGAAAGCAGTGCACTGTGGTCAGGGCCGGCTCTAGTTTTTTTGCCGCCTCAGGCAAAAAAAAAATGGCAGCCGCAGGGAGCGCGTGGAGGCTTGCAGGGGGGTGAAGGGAGGCACCCGCCCGCTCTGTCTGCCCGTGGATAGCCCTCCGGCTTTGGGGTGCCTCTCCCAGTCGGGCAGGCGGAGCCCCCGGGGGCTGCAGGAGGTGCTGGCTCAGCCGCTCCTTTAAAGGCAGCTCAGAGCGGCGCAGGAGGCAGAGGCTGGTGCAGGCGGTGGGGAGTGGCGCGTCCCGGGGAGCCCGGCAGCACGGTGAGCGGCGGGGATCGCTAGTTCGTGCCCCTGCAGGGCTGGGCTGGCCACCCCAAAATTGGCCAGAATGCCGCCCCTTACAATGTGCCGCCCCAGGCACGTGCTTTCTCGTCTGGTGCCTGGAGCCGGCCCTGACTGTGGTAGCTATCCCACTGTGCAACTGGTCGCAGGGTGCTTTGGGAAGGGTTTGCAATGCCTCCCCCTGGAGCAGTTACAGAGTCACATGATGCAGGTTTCTCAATCCCATCTATCCATAGGCATTCTACTAGATTGCCAGCCGCTTTTCAACTGACGTATATGTGGGGGAGGAGAAGAGGGAGAGTGTGTAACAGGGAATGTATGTGTTGGGGGAGAGACAGAAACAGGATGTGTGTTGGGAAGAGTGAGTGTGTCGGCGTGCTGTCTCTTTTTCAGATAGCAACCTGAACAACCAATCCTTGGGGGTGGGGGGTGGCATGGGCAAATTAGCAGGTGCTTAGCACCCACCTGCAGCCAAGTTCCCCGCTGGTGGCCCCTGCCCATCAACCCCTCCCTTCCCTCCCAGCGCCTCCTTCACACCGCAGAACAGCTGTTCCCCGGCGTGCAGGAGGCGCTGGGAGGGAGGGGGAGGAGCGGGGATGGGGTGTGCTCGGGGGAGGGGGCAGGAAGAGGTGAGGCGGGGGTGAAGTGGAGGCGGGAAGAGGCAGGGTGGGGGTGGGGTCTTGGGGAAGGGGTGGAGTGGCAGCTAGGAAAATTAGAAGCCGGTGCCTATGGGGAGGAGGACACCCCCTACATCAGCCCTTGGCTCTGCACAGCAGAGCACAGCCAGCAGCGGCTCCAGGCACCAGTGCTTCAGCGGCAGTTCGGCGGCAGGTACGGGTACGCCCTCCCGCAGGCATGCCGCCGAAGGCAGCCTGACTGCCATGCTTGGGGCGGCAAAAAAGCTAGAGCCGCCCCTGAGCACAGCAGTCTTTTCTTCCCTCCACTCTGCATCAGCAGCAGCCTGCCCTACCTGCCTGCCTGTGGTTCTGTGATTGCCTCCAGTTCTCCCACCACCTTCTCAGCTACCGGGAGCGGCATCCTGAGCAGCTCTGTGAGCGCTCTGTGCTGAGGAATGTCAAAGCCTCCTGGAGCTTTGAAAGAGGAGGGCACATGCCTGCAGGGCAGCTGAGTTCAAAAAAGTGAGCACAGCGGTCACGGCGGGATACGGGGGAGGCCAGTTATGTTGACATAATGAACGGCAGCGTCTACACTGGCACTTCGTTCACAAAACTTTTGTGCAAAAAGTCCTATGTCTCTCGTCGAGGTGGTTTTATTCTGTGGCCAAAACTGAAGAGTTTTGTCACCACAAGTGGCATTGCAGTGTGTACTGCACTCCACTGGTTTTTGCCAACAAAACTCTGCAGTGTAGACAAGGCCTCAGCTGGTATAACTCACATGGTACAGCGGGTCCAGAAGAAGATGTAAGTTACATCAGCTTAGGTCTTATCTCTAGGCGAAAGTTGCTAACTAGGGCAATGTTTACACTACAAGCTAGAGGTGTGATTCCCCTGCTCCTGTACACAGACCCCTGCTAACTCAGCAGTGTAGGGCGGTTGCACAGGCATTGGCAGCGGAGACACAGCTCAGCCGTGCTGAGCACAAACCCGCCGATTTCAGGCAGGTTTATACTGGGCACAGCTCTGCCATGCCTCTGCTGCCGTTACCAACACTACCCCAGCTAACCTGCTGTTGATACTTGCACTAGCTCAGTCAGAGCTAGGAACACCCCTAGCTCATCGTTATGTCGTTGCAAAAGGCTGCTTGGACACTCTTGTTTCAGTTTAACTGAAATAAACCTGGTTTAAATCAAAATTAGAGTATTTGCACAGCTTTTAGATTCAATCGGTTTAAAACCACACCTTTGGTTAAACTGCTATAACTTTGTATGAAGTCTCACCTTTTGACTCGCCTCTGAATTTGGCCCAGAGAATTTGAAGGGACATCGTCAGCTTGAAATCTAGTGAGTTTAAAGAGGAGATTCAAAGCAGTTTCAGGAATTACTGTACTCCAGCCCCTGAGTCCCCCTGCCAATGTTTCTGGTTTCACAATCTCACTTTCTTATCTTTGTTTATGTTTTTTCTCCTTTGTTGCTGTGTGAAAGACCCATACAAAGAACAGGGAAAAACAAGGCACTGGAATGGGGAAACTCCTAAATTGACTATACACAATGTACTGTCAAATGCATAATGTAAACAAACTGAAAATACAGAGACATTTCCCCCTTTAATCTCTGTTATTGGTAACTATAGAGCAGGGGTGGCCAAACTGCGGCTTGCAAGCCACATGCAGCTCTTTTACTGTTAAAGTGCAGCTCGCAGAGCCCCTTCCCCATTCTCCACCTACCAGACTGGTGCAGGGGGGAGCTTGGGACCTCTGCCTCTGCCTTGCTGCGGGGTGATGGGGTAGGGGCTTCTGCCCAGTGGGGAGCGGAGGCTGGGCCTCAGCACCGCAGGGTGCACCTGCCAGGGATAGGGGCTTCAGCAGGAGCGAGACTGGTGCACCCTGGCTCTCAAACTGAAGATTGTCGTATGTGGCTTGGAGGGTCAGTAAGTTTGGCTACCCCTGCTATAGATGTTACCAGTAATACTAGTACATGAAAAGTTTTCAGACAACCAAGTGGTTTTAAGCTGACTACGTCCATATAGTGACAAGGGGTAGTCAAGCCTACCCAAAGCATGGAGGTTTTCTCTTTTTGATTACCTATGTCATGGATTACCTCAGCCCATCCCCATGCCACCCTCCACTTTTACACCATATCTTAATTTAAGATAACTGAGTTTTAGAGTCACAGTCTGACTTCCTGAATAACACAGACCATACAACCCACCCAGTAGTTTAGGTATCAAACCCATCATTTCAGTTTGAGCTATCACACATCTTTTGGAAAGATATCCAGTCTTGATTTAAAGACTTCTAGTGACAGAGAATCCACCATGTCCCTAGATAATTTATTCCACTGGTTAATTACCCTCACCAGGGCTGGCCCTAGATCAAATGGCGCCCCAGGTGAGGCGCATCTTTGGCGTCCCTCCCATTTGTTAAACTTCTGAATACCTTATTGGTTATTGCATTTGTAGCCCATTTCACAACTTTGATGCATGATTTGCACACATGATTTTTCCCTGTCATATAAGACTGACTGGCGACGCCCTGCCCTTTATATACCTGTGAGGGCATGACAGACAACATTCTAAGAAGTTTGAGAAAAATGCAGTTCTCAGAAAGTCTGGAAGGTTCCATGAGATTCTACAAAGGTCCAGAACATTCTAGGAGGTTAGGAAAAATGAATCCACATACAGAATACCTGAAACACTTTACTTCAAATATTTTGTTTTCCCTTTTGTCACTAACAATAAAAAACATCATCCCAAGCCGGCACCCCCCACCCCAACCCCCACCCCCCCTCCCAGCACATCAGTTGGTTGCCTTCCCCTAAATCAGGGCCTGACCCCCACCATTACAAATGTATACCTTATTTGTAGACTGAATTTGTCTAGCTTCAGCTTCTAGTTTTTGTTTTATTTAACCAGGGTTCAGTCTTCAGTTCAGCAAGTTTTGACTATATTGATGCATAGAAAAGTTTCAGTAAATGAGTAAATTCTGTGAATGTTGACCTTGTAGGTGACACAGGGCAAATGTGAGAGCTAGTATTAGAACTGCCGAATTCCTGGCCCTACCACAACGTTCAGATGCTTGGGCCTAGGCCAGTGGTTCTCAACCAGGGTCTGGGGCCCTTGGGGGGAGAGGGGGGGCGCTAAGCAGGGCCGGTGTTAGAGTCACTGGGGCCCTGAGTGGAAAGCCAAAGCCCCACTGCATGAGTCTGAAACCTGAGGCCCTGAGTCCCACCACTTGGGGTTGAAGACAAAGCCTGACCAATGTCATGGGGGCCCCCTGTTGCGTGGGGCCCCAGGCAATTGCCCTGTTTGCTACCCCCTAATGCCAGCCCTGACTTTTATATACAGAAAAAACAGTTGTGGCACATGTGGGCCATGGAGTTTTTATAATATTATTTTGGGGGGGGGGGGTTCTGAAAGAAAAAGGTTGAGAACCCCTGGCCTAGGCTATGCTGTCTCTATGGTGATTCACTCTACTTGCCCTTTCAATCTCTGGCTTCAAAACCAGCATGCTACTACAGCCACTGGGAACCAGACTGAAACCACCAACTCATTTCACATAGGTCACCATAGCTGTCAGCTAAGGCTTTCAATCTCTGCTGACCATAACCAGATTCAGCTTTGTGACTCAGAGAGGAGAGGTTTCCAATCCTCATCAACTAAGCCTTGTCAAGCCCATTTAAGACGGAGAAGGGTCCAGTGTATCTGTGACTGATTACACACTGTCCAACTGGGCAGGCACCTGGGCCTTATAAGGGGGAGATAGTAACAAAGGGAGGATGTTTATGTCCTGGTCTCTCTCAAGGGAGGGAAGTGAGGGTGCTGTAAAGGAAGCTGTGGCAGAGCTGCAGGGCAGAAAGGAGACCCTGAGTGGTAACCACAAGAGCAGTAGAGAGGGTTTGTCTGCTGACCTCTCTCAGACGGTGAGAAAGAGATGAAGAAGGCTGAGGCCCAGTGAGGAAAGGCAGGAAGTGGTTGCTTAGTGAGGAGCAGACTTGGAAAGAAGAGCTCTAGGACTGGCTGAAAATGCTAGAGCTAAGTATGAACTCTTGTGTTGTGCTCATGGACTTTATTTTAGGACTTTGGGATTGTTTTTAACGTATGCTATTAAACCAGCCCCAGGCCTGGGGGGGGGAGGGTGGGTGGTAGCTATGAGAGGGCCTGTATGGAATTTATTAAGGAGCCCTGAGAGAAGGGGAAACTGAAGTTGGTCTCCTCAGAGCCAGCAGGGGGTGCTAGAGGGTAGGTATGCCCTTTTACAAGCCTAAACAAAAATCCCCCAATCAAACACTTCCTAACTTTAGGATTTTTTTAAAAGATGGATCAGGGTTTAATTGTAATTAAGTATTTGCTTAAGAGCCACCTCAGTTGCAGAGTGTAGTGTGTAAATACAATAGTCACAGGCACTATTGTGACATCTGTGATAGTGACCCTATACATGCATAACTCCTATAGTCAGCCAGTAATATGAGATTGGGTCGGTCTGACAGCAAAGTTACTGATCTTTAATTAGAATTTATTCCGGTAAAATACCAAATAAAGCATTTTGCAAAATGTGTATTGTATACTTTGCCCTCTTGTTTATACTTGCAAAATGAAGCTCTTCACACAGAGATACAGCTGTATATCTCGGTCATATTTTTCAGAAACCCTTTGATTGTGGACAAAAGCATGCAGACTATGGTGGGGGATGCATTAGCAGTACTAACAGAGAAATGGACACATTATAATTAAGAAATGTAACAGACTTAAAAAAAACAAGAGAAATCCCTCCTAATTTAGGAGCAGATAATTCTCCACCGGTCAAGCTAAAATATTACACCACACCCTGCACGTAAGAACACAGTTCACCTCTTTTAGGAATAAGGCCAAAAATCAAATCCTGCAAGTGGGAATTTGAGCTGTGCTCGTGTCAAATAAACAAGAATAAATCAAACAGAGTCAACTTGCTTCCTCATAGTTAACAAATTTAGGGTTTGGTGGAACAACTAAGCAAGCCTGCCCAGCTGTTTTTGAAATTGTTTGAATCTATTATGCAGGAGGAGTCTAACTTTATTTTCAGTGATTCAGACACTTCCACCACATATAAATTATGTGGCCCATGCGCTAAATGTGTTAACTAGTGAAATTAACTGGCTAGAGCCCACATTACAGGTACAGTGTCTGACTCTGCTCCCAGATCTACTTGTTCCTGAATTTTCTAATTGGAAATGAGCTGAAGCAAAAAATAAGAACAATGTTAAGAATTTATGCATTGCTACATGCTAACTGTGTCTTGAACCCTGTATCATTCTATGTTTCTGGAAGTACCCAACAGACGCTCTTATTCAGCAAAGCACTTAAACATGTGCTTAGGTGCTTTCCTGAATTGAGGTCGCAGTGGCTTGTTGTTTAGTTTTAGAACCAGAAAAATACAATGCTAAATGAAGTAGGTGCATCACAGCATAAATATCAGTGAGGGAGAAGGGCTGAATCCTGCTGGGTTAAATGTATCCTGTACCAGGCATATATTAGAGCAGGGAAAATATTGCAAAAGTTTGAGGGATTATTTGTTTGCCTTTTTAAACACAGTTGCTTTGACTGTGCCCCTTCTGAAATCACTTTCTCTGATTACATTGCTCTACAGCCAAAATGCTTCTGAAATAAATGTAGTCAAACTTTACTAATTATGGGTCACTGAGAACGAAAATGATGCTTAAAATTGTTGATTGGCTCTAGTTTTCAAGATATGCTATAGGATCAGTATATACGACCCTTGACTTGGGAATGGCGGAGGATAAGTGAGTTATAAAGGGAAGGGATCTCAATTTAAACCAGAAATGACTAAAATACATCTTTGACTGGATCTATGAATAAATCTATGACTGGGTTTGGACAGTACTTGCTTTTTAGGCAAAACAATGAATGATGCAATCTGAAGCTGGTATTGCGTCATACATTATATGAATTGCATCATGTTATTCCTAGAAGTCATGGATGATGCAATCATAACGAAGCTTACATCACTCTGCGGAATAAATTGCCCTATATCAGCTCTAGAAATCATACAGTGTCGTGCTCTCTTATTTGTCAGTGTTTGATTTTGCCATCAGTTCCAGTTGGTCATGCAGTCCATATGAAGGAAACCTATGACAACATGAAACAACTTTTGAGGTGCATAAACTATGACCAACATCAGTGGCAGCTTTGTGGCGATTTGAAGGTTGTTGCTCTCTTGCTTGGTCTGCAGACTGGATACACAAAGTACTGCTGTTTTCTCTGCAAATGGGATAGTCGTGCAAGAGATTCCCACTACATCAAGAAAGATTGGCCACTCCGACAGTCATTGGAGCCTGGGAGGAAAAGTCTTCAGCATCCACCACTTGTTGAATCAAGGAAGATTTTGTTACCACCCTTATACATCAAGCTGGGTCTGATGAAGAACTTTGTCAAGGCCATTGACAAAACACAAGCAGCTTTCAAGTACCTCCATGGAAAATTTCCAAGGTTAAGCTAAGATAAAGGAAGGTGTCTTTGTTGGTCCTCAGATTCGTGAACTTCTTCGAGATGATGCATTTGACCATGCACTGCGTGGCAAGGAAAAGACGGCATGGAAAGCCTTCCAGTTAGTGGCAATACATTTTCTCGGAAACAACAAGGCAGACAACTATAGGTTGTTGGTGGAAAACCTCCTCAAGGCATACAAAAGCCTTGGTTGCAACATGTCACTAAAGATACATTTTTTGCACTCTCATCTAGATTTTTTTCCACCAAACTGGGCGACGAGCACGGCGAGCGATTTCACCAGGACATTGCAACAATGGAGAAACGCTATCAGGGCAAATGGAGCCCATCAATGCTTGCAGACTATTGCTGGACAGTGACAAGAGATGCTCCATTTAATGAATACAAGAGACAAGCCAAGAAGTGCCAAGTAGACACTGAATAGGACCAAACTATGTACATAATAGTTTTTTGCCTTTTGTTTCATAATACATTTTATTTATATAACCCTTTTGCTGATTTTTAAAGTGTTACATAAACAGGACAGGTGAAATATTATCATGTAAACACATGAAAAGATCTAGGTTTACAATTTATGATTAAAACTCTACTATCTACACAATATATATAGACATAAAATGTAAAAACTTAAATATCTTAGAAACAGTAGCCAATCAGTTGTTTTAATTGTCATATTTGAATTCAGCACATGAAAATACATAATAAATAGCACGTTTTATCTCTGAAGCAGACGACTTCTCAAAAATTGTAGACCAGTGTTACTCTAGCAGTGGTAGTTTCTGGTAAGAGGCATCAGATCTTAAGTGATTTCCAGAATAGTCACAGGGAAGCATATTTTGAATTTGTAATTGGGAGCATTCACACTGATTCTAAGGGCTGGACTACACACCTGTGCAGGAGAATAAGAACCCTCCTTATACCTGTGCGCTGGCTATATGGGGGTTGGCTGCAGGCATGCAGTGGTAAACAGGGAGTATGTGCTCACTAACTCCTCTCAGACCAGGTGGGCTTGGCCAGTGTAGCTGAGCCAACACAAGAGCTGTTGTAACTTGCTACTGTTATAGGCCAGCAGCAACTGTCTACCCCACCCTACCCCAATACACACACCTGCACAAGGGAAATGCAGAGCAGGATGGAATTGAGCCTTCAGAGTGTGTCTCTGAGCAACAATTCCCCTCTATGCTGCTCCCATGAGTAGCTCCATACACCACATCCCTTGCTCAGAACTGTGCCTAACATCGCAATCTAGCCCTTAAAGTTAAGCTCTTCCAGTCGGGGGGTAGGATGGATACACTGGGACCTATGTGCTCAATCAGATGGTTAAACATTGAGCACTCACAGCAAGCTCTCTATGAAGAAAAATTGTTTGAGAGCATTCAGTAAATCTCAAATAGCAAATAAATTTGAGGAAACAATTTGCTCACAGAAAAAAGAGGAAACTTTTCATTATCCATCCATCTGGAGAGTAGAGAGAGACACATCCAGTTATTGAGAGAAGTTTTTAACACTAGAAAAGTCCTTTTTTTGTATATGAATATCTGATCTGAAACTGGGGGCTGAAGGGAAAGGTAACTTTTAGTTCTTTACTCAGTGAAAAGTAACTATACATTTATTCCAGTGTGGAATGTCCTTTATTTATTTAATTTTTTTTTAAAGCAGCATTTCTTTTCTTCCTACAAAAGAGGACACGGAGGCTGCCTGCATGCCGGCTGCTCCACATTTACTCAATCCCTTGCTGACGTGCTCATTTGGCCCAGTTTCCATCCTACGGTCCAATCTCTGCTCTGTCCTAATGTCATTTGCATTGCCTCCTTCCTGCTGTGGAAATCTGTCACCAGCTGCCTGCTGTTGTTGACTTTATTAGAATCTTTAGTCTGCTTCACTGAGCTTTCCCCTCTGTCATGTTGTTGCTATGTAAAGGCCTTGGATTTGGTTCTCTGGTCAACAATGTACAGAAGTATGTTGTCTGCACCAGTTAGCAGGCTCTCTGGCAGGCAAACATAGCAAAACTTTCAGGTTTGTCTCAGACTCTGGATTGTAATTTTAATTTCCCATTAAATCTGCGAGAGAACCACTAGGGTGATTGCCATTGAAAAGTGAACACGAGCCAGCAGATTCCACAGACCCCTTACAATCCTCTCAGTTACTTCATTTTCCAAGTAGCGCAAGTTCCTGTGAGCTTCCTGAATTAACACACTAAGAATCCGTAGTGAAGTAATTAGCAGTGTTGCTGATATAACAACACTGCCTGGGCATCTACACAAAATTCATGGAAACCACCCAAAATCCTGCTACAGATGCTGCTTGAGCTGAAGGAGCAACTCCATTAGCTAGTAATGGTAAGCTGTTGTCCGCTAGTGGACCAGCCAGTAAAACGGGGGTGACACACACTTTGCCAATGTGCTACTCTTGCACTGATTCTGCCTTTGTTGTATGAGTTTGGAGAAGACTTCCCTCTCCAGGGATATCCATCCAGCACCTTTCACAAGTGCTACATTCACTAGAAGGCCTTGTCTACACTGGCACTTTACAGCGCTGCAAGTTTCTCGCTCAGGGGTGTGAAAAAACACACCCCTGAGCGCTGCAAGTTTCAGCGCTGTAAAGTGGCAGTGTGAGAGAGGCCCGGTGACTGGAGCACCCGTGCTGTGCCGTGTATGAGCTGGGGCTCCGGATCTGCCCTTCTCAAGAGAATATTTACAGCGTTAGTCACTGAACTGCCTCTGACACTATATCCCCAAGTTCAGAAATAATTCTACAGCCTTCCCTTCTGTTCTCTGGTGCAATCTGCGTATAATAGCATTGTGGAGTGGCTATCACTACCATGAAAGCAGCTAGAGTCCAGCAGGCTTTCAACGTGGGTGTCTCATTTTGATGAGAGAACACATTCCACAGAAAAACAGGTGTGGCGGCAGCTGTTGTGATGCTCCCCAGGGGTACCCAGGGTTGGGAAGCACCTTGCTATTCCTTGTCCTTAGCATGAAGGAATCTTGTCTGTGCCTACTGTGGCTCCGCTCCCTAAAACAACCAGCCTATGGCAGCACAAGCCCTGCCTCACAGGCCTCGCTCCCTCTTTCTAGGTCAGTGAACGTCACACACCAGCCCCGTGTCTCTCTGAGCATTCCCAGAAATAGGGGGCTGCTGTTCCCAAAGGAACTGTGCGCACACCAGCTTGTAAGATTCAGCTCAGCAACAGCACTTAGGTATGTTTATAGTGAAAACAAGAATACATTTATGATTAAAGACTAGAGATTCAGGAGATAGAGAGTAAGCATAGTGGAAACAAATGGCTACATATCAAACAAAATCACAATACGCTTTCTACCTAAAGAAGTTTATCTCACCCACAGTCTTCTTCAGTGTTTTCAACCGAGGTTGGCTGAGATGCTGTTTTCATGAATGTAAATGCTCTGTCCATTTACTTCCTACTAAGGTGTATTCTGTGCCTTCTAGAAATAACTAGACAGGATAACTCCCTTGGGAATTGTGGTGTTGTTTTTTGTGTGTGCGCTCCTTCTCTGTTGACTTCACATCTCTTTGTTATGATGGAACCAGGCATCCTTCTAGCTTACAGTGCTTAATTTACAACCAACAGAGGTACACATTTCTTCCCCCCTGTCTGAAGGAAAACCTGGTTTTCACCATTGCTGGTGACTAATACCTTGATACAGACTTTAAGAACATCTTTTCAGTGTATATATACGTAATTCCTTACACCGTATTTCTACATACATTTCACAATGCTATTAATGACCAGTGGGACACTGGCTCTCATTTGAGACTCACATGACATTCTGTGGTGAACTAGAATGTACACACCAGACTTGTGAGATTTCTGCCACGCCTTGCCAGTTGGCAGTATGAGATTCTTGGCTCCCAGCTGTCCTCCACTCTCATTTGCAAAGGGCGCTGGGGACAGAACTCTGCACAGAGAAGCAGGTCTGAACCTCTTCCTTTCATTTCAGAACTCAGTCACCAGCAATGCTGCAAAATAACCAGGTCAAATATAGGTTTTGGTACAATAACTCAAAGAGTAAAAGAGCCTTTAATGTTAAAGGTCAGATTTTCCGCCAGTGGAAATCAAGGAGCAAGGTACCTAGTGGTAGAAAATCTGCACCAAAGAGGGGCTGCATAAAGTGCCCCCTCAACCAGGGGCCCAAAGTGGGCAACCCTTGCCATAGAGAGAGTGGCAATCAGGCTCAGCGGAGATGCTGGCTTCAGTTATTATTTATCCGGATTGTGGTAGAGCCCATGGTATGTTATGTGTTCCAAACCCAGAGACAGACGCAGCCCCTGCTCTGAAGAGCTTTCAGACAAAGAAGGATCTTGGCGTTGTAACACCCAATCACAGTGATAAGGGCCGTGACTGGCACATGTCTTGCTAAATTATAGGTTTGGTGGACGTTATTCATCTGTGGGAGTTTTGAAGATAACACACAAACAACCCTCCCTTCAGGATCCCGCCTACTTCTCTTTCTCCCATGCTGATTCTTTTGTTGTTTCAGTTCCAGTAGCCTTACCCTTCTCTCCATGTCTCTGAGCAGATCACTCCTGAGAGAGACACCGGAAATGGATAAGCTGATGAACTTTCCAGTTGTCTCTTGCTAGAAGTGGGCCCTCAGGTGGGATCTAGATGAAGTGAGGATAATGGCTTTGTGGGTGGCAAAACACAACACTGTCGTAGCCTCTGCCAATGATCCCCACTTAGGGGGAACTAGGCACAGAGAGTTAAGTGACTTGCCCAAGGTTACAGGGAGTCAATGACACAACCATGGATCAGAGCTCAGCAGTTCCTGGCTCCCAGTCCCATGCTCGGGTCGTTAGATCAGTTTGTCTCTCTGAAGTTAAAGACTGAGCCTATTCTCGTTTATGCTGAAGCCCCTTCACATCCCATGGCGCAAGAATTTCACCCTTTATCTCTGAATTGCAGATTCCAGTTGTGCTATACCACATGGGTGACAAATACACATAGGTAGAAGGCTCACACATGGTCCTCCATGCCATGATACCCTTATGGTACCCTACATACAGAGGAAACAACTACACATTGGCTCCCACGATACTGGCATAGAGGGAAGCATTGGGGACAGATGAGGGAGAGACCACTGGATTTATTCACATATGAATCCAGTATCCAGGGACCCTACCAATGGGTTACAGCTCATCGGTGCGGAACGGTCATGGAGGGGCTGCCCATGGCCTGGTTGAGGATTACATCCTCCCCCGCATTCTACAGAGTTCTTAGTACAAAGCCAATTTATTTGGGCTTTTGTATCCAGAGGGTGTATTTCAGCCAACTGCACACCATTCCTGTCACTAAGCATGGGAGTTAGGTGTGTTCATCTGGGAGAGAATATGCCCCTAACCCTTGGAAATTTGTTTCCCGCATTTTTACTTAGAGGTGTTTCTTGATTCTTAATGAAAATAAAAAACAAAGTTCAGCTGAAGCAACTCCCTCTCCTCTGCTGGCTTGCCTGGGTCATTTTTATTGTTTTGGCCAGACATTCAGTGAGTTCATAATGCAGCTGGGAAAATGCAACTCTCTCAATTTGTTTGGCTTCTGAGCCATGTGGGTGCACATCTAGGCATCTGGCCAACAGCCTTCCTAAATGTCAGGGTCAAGGCAGTCCACAAGAAGATGTTTGCATAGTGCTTTTTACATCAAACGAATTACAATTACCTACATGTCTTGCTAATTATTAGCTTTACTTCCTGTTGATGCAGGAGAGATGTGCAGTAAAGGAAACTCACTAATATTGTTGTATACTTAACCTATGTGCTGAGCAATGATAATAGTTCTTCACTGATACTTAGTAGTCTAGTACAGATGCATAAGAGCCTCATTTGAACGCAGCTTGAAAAGGCTACTGAATCCAAGCTTCTGTGTATTAATATCAGTCCTATGCTGAATCTGCAATGATTAGTCCAATGAACAGGCTGACCAAACAGTTTACCAGAAGGGTATTTTAAAATGCTGCAGGTCTGAGAAAAATATGATTTCTCAAACTGCCCAGCAGTTAAAAACATGTTTTAGAAGTTAATGAAGCAAGAACAGGACTTGCTTGGCAGAAGTCAAGCCTTTTTTCCTGGAAGGTGCTGGCTAAGCTGGCTGCATAAAATCTAAACAAAATCCACAATTTCTGAAACACTGTCCATAGCTGCTGGGGTTTTGTTTGTGTAGCTGTAGGTGGCAAGAAGTTAAACTGTAACTGCCAGTTAGTTATTGGCACTTTTTTAACCCTGTGCCACTGGGAGCAAGATTTCACAGTGCTAACCATCAGTAAGAAGAGAATTACTGGGCTAGATTGAAAGCAAGTGTTGGCTCAGAAGGAAATAAATGTTGATGACTGATAAGCTGTGCAAATCAGTCCTTCAATTGCTATGTTTAATGTTGCTCTGGAACTTGTTTCTGTACACAAAAGCCACTTAAAGCTGAAGTTTTGGCTATTTATTTTAGAATAAGGAAAATGAGAGAGAACAAATGTAAAACTTCCATGTGTTTATCACCTCTGTACCAGGCTTCAGAAACTCTGAGTATGTCTAGACTGCAATTAAAAACCCACTGCTGGCCCATGCCAGCAGACTCTGGCAATGGGACTGTTTAATTGTGGCAGGGATGTTCGGACTCAGTCTGGAGCCCAAGCTCTAGTACCCTGTGACGTGGGAGAGTCTCAGAGCTTGGGCTGCAGTCTAAGCCGGAATGTCTACACCGCAATTAAACAGCCCAGCAAACTGGAGCCAGCTGGCACGGGCCAGCCATGAGCATCTGTTTTCAGATATGTCTACACTGCAATTAAAGTGACTCCTGGAGTTAGACAGGTAGAGGTGCTGTAAACAAAGAGCAAGGACGTTACAGTTTTATTGCTGTCTACAGCATAGACCCAAACTGCAAACTGAACTTCCCCAAAGTTTGGGTGTGTTTGGGTGCAGAGAGTTTAGCCTATTTAATTTTAACCCACGTATCATACTGTCAAGGAAAAGTCCCCATGTGCAGATGAGGTGATAAATTGCCACCTATTGCTGTTCTGCTATCTTCATAGAATCAAAGTCTCATAGAAATTAGAGATGGGACTCAGTAGGTTATCTAGCTGATCTCCTGCCAGGGCAGAGTGTATTCAGTTTTGGGGCTGAGCACTGAGCTCCTATATAGTGTGGGTTAAAGAAAAGCAGCTTTACATGAAACTGGGAAAGAATCCACATCCTATAAGTGGTCAGAAACGAATAGTTCTGCTGATTCTCAGTCAGCCTCCTACAACATGCATCTGAAAAACCTCTTTAGTGACAATGTCTTATTTTCAGACTAAAACACACGTCCTGCTGGATTATCAAATCTCAAGGAGAAAACACAAAATGTTGCTAAAGTCCATGGTGGGAACTGAAAACAAAGCTAGAGCAATGTTTTGTCTGGACGTCTTTGAGTTGTGCAAAAAGGAGCACACAGCTGGGCCAAGAATGGTTGTAAGTCTGGCTTGGTGCCTCACTTTGAAAGATAAGCAAATAACCTGCACATGAGTTAAAACCGGAGTTAAATGGAGAATACTGTATTTGCCACTGCTTCTATCCAGTGGCAGCAGGATCAGCGTTAAAGATCCTAGTGTTCCATTCACTGCTATTCGTTTTACTATGGCTCGCTTTTATCCACCTATGTATGTGGGTTTTTTTATTGCACTGCCCAGAGTGTTTATGTAACAATGACAGCATTGAAAACAGGAAATATAAACTGGAATCATTTTATTGTTTCATAATGGCCCTAACTTATTAGATTGTTGTGGTCAGTTTTCTTCTCATCTAAATGGAAAAAAATACCAGTCCATATCTACATAGCCTCAGTAAGGGGAAGGTGATTTGTTCCTTTTCCTGGTAATTGGTTTTTGTTCCAATCAGGGAGTAAGAATTGAAGGATCATGTGAGGATAGTAGCACCTGTTAACTTGAGGCTGCAGAAATCGATGCCACTTAGTGAAGGCTGCAACTTGCTAGAACAGTGGTTTTCAAACTTTTTTTCTGGTGACCCAGTAGAAGAAAATTGTTGATGCCTGCGACCCAACAGAGCTGGGGATGAGGGTTTTGGGGTGTGGGAGGGGCTTGGGGCTGGGGCAGAGGGTTGGGGACAGGGGTGAGGGCTGCGGGGTGGGGCTGGGAATGAGGGGTTCAGGGCATGGGAGGGGTCTCTGGTCTGGGGCAAGGGTTTGGGGTGCAGGAGGAAAGCAGGGCTCTGGGCTTGGGGTGCAGGATCTGGGGTGGGGCCAGGGATGAGAGGTTTGGGGTGCAGGAGCTGCAGCGCGGGGTTGGAACAGGTAGGGACTAGCCTGCCTTAGCCAGGCACCACCGGCGATGGGACTTTTAATGGCCCAGTTGGCGGTGCTGACCAGAGCCGCAGCGACCCAGTGCCTTACATCCCACAACCCAGTACTGGGTTGCAATCCGCAGTTTGAAAACCACTGTGCTAGAAGCCTGTTCTTTATGCTTGTGGCAGCAGGTGCCAGGAATGGAGACTGTGTAAGGCTGCAGGAATGGTCACAGCAATGGGAAGACAAAAGGAGGCTAAACAACAGAAGGAAACTTATGCCCAGGAGGAGACTATATGAACTATGTCACTGGTAGTTTGATAACCCGGCCCTAAGAAGACCATCTCCTCTCAAGGAGAATGCTGGCACATGGAGCGATAAATGACACTTCTGTCTGCCCTCCCAGCCTCAGACATCCCAGGACAGATTCATCCTAATGGAGGGCAGGAGGTTACACCCAGTGTCCCTGCCTCAGAGTTTTCCACTTGCAGAAAGAAGAGCTTTAAGTCTGGCCTCTGCCTAAGACCCCCACCGGCAGGGGCTGGCAAATAGATGTACTGAACTAGTGCATCCCCAGCGGCCCTACCTATGTCAACTCCCTGGCTAACTCTGCCCATTATCTTGGTCTGCACTGGGCTCCTGTAGCCACCCCAAGTGAGGAGAGAGGCTTTTTATCGCCACAGCCTTCTTCCCTAGTGGATTTACTGCTGCTGTGGCATTATGCTGATGCAAACCAGGCTGAATTTAACTATGAGTGTAAGAGACCTCTGAGCTAACTCAGCCCATGCACAGATTAATCCTCTAGCCCTCATGTTCCAACCTTATTTGAGTGGTAAAGGCTGAGGAAGGAAAGGAAATTTGTCTCTCCTGCTGTCCTGTTAAATAATTTTATCCAATATGCAAGTGTCTGTGCCTTTGAGGCTTGGTTCAGGCAGCCTTACTGGTTAGTGTTCGGATGATGGGGATAATTCTATAACATAGAAATGCCACTAGCAATATGTGCAGTATTATTATTTATTATATAGTGCTAAGTGCTTTGCAGGAGACAAAGAGAGGAGACAGGGCCCTGTCCTGAAGAGTGTACAGTCTAGACTGGGACCCTCTTATTCACATTAGTGAACAGTTAGTCACATGAGTCCCACTGAAGTTAACGGGAGTCACAGTGTGGCCCTAAACCTGTGTGCACATCTCTTTTGCCATTCTTGTTCTTTGGGGCAGAAACAAGGCTGGCTTTAATATCTGGGGAGCTGTTACTGAAGTTACTTATGGTGTGGGGGAACCCATTCCTTTGATTTCTTCTTCTCCCTGCAAATTCTCCTTCATAGATCACCCCCCGCCCCGTTACGCCTCACACTGTCTCCTCTCCCCTCCCCCAAACTAAATGTGGGATTTATTTTACAAATCAGAACATATTGGTTTTCCTATAGCGTTTCTTTGGACTTATGGGGGGGAAGGGGGGAGGGTTGCTACCCGTCCGGTTTTCACCCAGATAGTCTGGGTTTCGGCTTGTGTGTCCGGGTGCCATTTGACAAACCCTGATGTCTGGTTTTCTTTATCTGGGGGAAAGAGGCAGAGCAGGAGGCAGGATCATGGGGAAGAGCAGGGGGTGGGGCCTTGGGGGCCCGGTCACCAGCCATTAGAAAGATGACACTCCTTGGGGTGGGTGGGCGATGTGCAGTAGTGAAGGTGGGATATAATGGGATTTACCTATGGAGATGGAAAGCAAAGAAGAGATCTTGGAAAAAGCATCATCAAAATTTGCAAATGGCCTGGATGTATGAAGCAAGGAAGAGGAAGAAATCAAAACTCACCCCCGCATTATGGGTGGTGAGTAACAGGGAGCAAAGTGGTGTTGTCAACAGTGTCAGAGAAGGTGGAAAGTAAGGAGTGTAGTTTCAGCCATGTTCAGGTTAAGCGGATGACAAGACATCGAGGAGCTGTCAGAAGGTCACTGTTGGACGTGGGATTGGATGGGAGGTGCCAGGTCAGGGTTGAAGAGGTGGATTTGTGAATCATCGGCATATTGGTGACAGCTGAAGCCATATGAATAGATGAAATTGCCCAGAGAGAGGGTGTAAGGAGAGAAGAGCAGGGAGCCAAGCACAGAGCCCAGGGGTACCTCCCACAAACAGTAGCAAAGGAGGCCCTGTAAAGAGAGAGAGGCTGAAACAACAGTCAGAGGTAAGAGAGGATGGTAGCATGAAAACCCATTGGGAATAAGATGTCTAAGAGAAGAGGACAGTCGACAGTATCAAAAGCACTAGAGGGGTCAAGGAGCAGAAAAATGGAGTACAGACCCCCCCTGAGAGCTGGGCAAAAAGAAGTAATTAGACTTTTGCTTTGTTAAATGCATACAAGATAATAAGCTGTGGCCAAGAAAAAGTGGGCAGGAAGCAGCAGGTGATGTTAGTTCTGATTCTGACAAGGACATTGAGAAAGAAGGGTGCAAGAATCATTTTTATTTTGAGAACAAAAATGTTCGTCACGTTTCATTCCGGTCTAGTCAGATGGCTGGTTTGATCAGCTTCATTAAAGTGCTGTACACCTGGTTAGGATTCACCCAAGTGTGCAAAGGCCAAGATGTGAGAGCAGTTGGATTATTTTTCGCACAATGAAGCAAACAAGTTCTGCTGCGCTTGTTTTTGACGTCTAGGGAAAGGGCAGGTCTATTTTTGTCCCCACTGGATTTTGGTTTAGGGAGGGCACTGAGGTCTTGTTTGTTATCCTTTTTTACACAATGCAGAGGGAGCTGCTGTGCATTGACAGTGGCACTTCTGTGTTGGAGATTAATATGGAAAAGGGGATTAGTCATTAGTTAACAGGTAGGCAGGAGGTGAGTGTGGCTACAAACTGGGCATGCAGCTAGTCTGTGCTAAAACAGCCTATTATTCTTGTAACCAGCTCTCCCACTCTTGCCACCCATTTGTTTGTTTAACCCATCCTTTATGCCTCATCTGTTTAGGCCTGATGCAACAAAGTCATGCATGTGCTTAACTTTGGGTGCTGGAAGCAGTTCCATTGACTTCCATAGAACCGTTGATAAGTTGTATAGTCAATTGTTTGACCACACTGGATTATGAAATCTATTCAGGAGACTAAATAACCAATATCAGTCAGGTATCAGAGGGGTAGCCGTGTTAGTCTGGATCTGTACAAAGCAACAAAGAGTCCTGTGGCACCTTATAGACTAACAGATGTATTGGCGCATTAGCTTTCGTGGGTGAATACCCACTTCATCAGACGCATGACGAAGTCAGGTTTATTGTTTTAAGCCAATAATAGCATAGTACAGGAAAAAGGTTCAATATGATACCAGTCTCTGGGAAGCTGTCTCACGTGGTGTTACATTTACAGCAGGTGTGCTCCTGAAGTTACATATTTCAGCTGGCAGTATTTATAGAATGATTTTACAAGTTACACATCTCTTTACATGTCACTAAAATACAACCCATCAGTTGTCCCAGTTCCTTAACTTGTTGCTCTGTTCCTTTCCTTGTCTTTGTTTTGGATACTAGCATTCCAGGTACTGATCTGTGCAGGTACCGCCTAGGTTTGTACCAGGGTAGAACAATCATATATCTTGTCCTTTTCCTAGGATGTTCCAGTACTGGCCTGTGAGAATAACTCCCTACCTGTTGCTATGGTAAAATACTTGTGTGTCCTCATCCTGACAGTTTTCCTATCTACTTAATTGAAGTAAGCTTTTGCTGAATGCAAGGGGTTATGGGATACTTAGCATAAATGAGCAGGGTTTTATAAAAAGCATAGGCCAATTTAGGCTGGATAACTAGTACGTGCTTAATATATACCGATTTTTATATGTGTGTGTGATTTATACCAATGTATAGATCTATAATATGCTAGCCCAGCATATAGTGGTCGACACAGTGTGCGTAAAGTTCAGCGCATGCAGAAGCCTTGGCAGAATTGGAGCCTGATATTGTAAGCTCTTTGGGGCAGAGACTGTAATTTACTATATGTTTGTACAGTGCCCAGCACCATGAGACCTCAGCTTGGTTAAGGCCTCTAGGTGCTTCCACAATAAAAATAATTGATCCTTATTAGAAGCTGGATTCTGCTTCCTTTGAAGTCAAAGGAAAAACACTCATTAAGTCAAATTCTGTGTCATTCAGCAGCCTCTCTGAGTGGCTCCAGCAATGCCAACCAACCAGTTAAGATGGGTTTGCCGCTGCTTGGCATTGCCAGAGTGGTGCAAAGCAGCAAAAGCAGACCAGTGAATCTAGTCATTCTCTCACAGAGGGGAAAGTGGTGCTTGAAACTGAGGGCATGTCCACCATGCAAAAAAACAACCCACGGAAGCAAGTCTCGGAGCCCAGGTCTACTGACTCAGGCTTGTGGGCCTCACACTGCAGGACCTTCCCAGTGGGGCTGGAGCCTGGGCTCTGAAACCTGCCTCCCTCGCTGGGTTTCAGAGCCTGAGCTCCAGCCCCACTAGGAATGTCTGCATTGCTATTTTTAGCCTTGCAGCATGAGCCCCACAAGCCCGAGTCAGTTGACCTGGGCTCTGAGACTCGCTACCATGGGTATTTTTGCAGGGTAGATGTACCCTAAGCATTGCAATATCAGCACCTTTCCAGTTGAAGCTCAGTGCCATTTCTCTCCGAGCATATATAAAAATAGGTGTGGTGACAGGATTCGGAACAGAAAATGTTTGAATCAGGGTGTAAAATACTCTGCCAATGCTTTTAGGGCCAATTCTTGGCCTACATTTTTAAAACGTATTCTAATTTGACGGGGGGGGAGGGGAATTACTCAGACACGCCCCCTCCCCCAGCACGATGCTTCATAACTTTACAGTCAGGATCTTTGATTAAAGCCTCTGGACTTATTATATAATGGGATGTTTACTACCTTTAACTACATAATTAACCACTCTCTGTAAGGTGCTTCCTTCGGCAGAACTGCTGTAAGTCAACTTTAAAATATTTGCCATTCTTTATGTCCATTTAGGGCTCAATTCTGCAGAGTGCCTCATGCTCCACTCAAGGATGCTTGTTACCTTGTAGCAGTGCTTAGCACCTTGCAGGACTGAACACTTAGAATTTTAGTATTCTCTTCTCCAAAAATGCTTTTCAAGTGACTGATACTAAATTTGCATGCTAAGTGGGCCATTTTCATGTTTCCATCTCAGCCAACTTTCTAATCGCACACAACTGAATGCCCCTGCCCCACCCCTTCTCCAAGGTCCCGCCCCTCACTCACTCAACCCTCCCTATCACTCGCACACCCCCACCCTCACTCAGTTTCACCAGGCTGGGGCAAGAGGTTGGGGTGTGGGAGGGGGTGAGGGTTCCGGCTGGGGGTGCAGGCTCTGGGGTGAGGCCAGGGACAGGGAGTTTGGTATATGGGAGAGGGCTCTGGGCTGGGGCAGGGGTTTGGGATGTGTGTGTTGGGGGTGTATGGGCTCTGGACTGGGGGTGCAGGTTCCAGGTGGGACCAGAAATGAGGGTTCAGAGTGTGGGAGAGGGCTCCAGGCTGGGACAGAGGGTCGGAGTGCAGCGGGGGTGAGGGCTCCAGCTGGGAGTGTGGGTTCTGGGGTGGGGATGGGGATGAGGGGTTTGGGTTGCAGGAGGGGACTCAGGGCTGGGGCAGGGAGTTGGGGTGTGAGGGGGGTTGCGGGGTGCGGGTTCTGGGAGTGAGTTTGGGTGCGGGAGGGGACTCTGGGCTGTGGCAGGGGGTTGGGGGTGCAGGAGGGAGTGCGGAGTCCCAGCGGCGCTTACCGCAGCTCCCAGGAGGTGGCTGCCAGGTCCCTTCAGCCCCTAGGCGCATGGGTGGCCAGGGAGGTCCCGCACGCTGCTCTCGCGCCCACAGGTGCCGCCCCTGCAGCTCCCATTGGTTGCAGTCCCCCTCAGTGGGAGGGGGATATCCATTTTCAGAGCCAAAATCTAGTGTCACATAAATACTTCTTTCCAGGCACTCTGGGTATGTCTACAATGTAATAGAAGCTGTGACTGCAGCTTAGGTAAATCATCAAGCGCCCAGAGAGGAGAACGTTATCTTTAGCTCACTTCACAAGCCCAGGGTGAATTTTCCCCATGTAAACAATTTCCTCATAACAACTTCAGTAACTGATAATTGGTCCTGGGCCTCTCTGACTTAACTGATTGCAAAGCCAGAGCGCTCTGTACATATTTAAAATATATCCAACTAATTTAACCACTTCTTCTGGCTGACCCATCCTGAACTAACCTCCACTCTGTACAAGGGAGGGACACTGAATGGCATGGGTGGGACTAAGAGGAGGTAGTGGAAGAGAGGATCTTCAGGTATCCTGCTGGAGGAAAAAATGGGGGCATTTCTTTTCCTTCCGTAAATAGAATGGACCCATTTGAAATGAAACAATATAGGTCTCTAAACCAATAAGCTTCTGCAACACAGAGTGGAAACCTGTTCAATATATAACTAAGGTGCTCAGAAAGTCTGTTTTTGTACATGCAGGAAGTATTCATTTAAAAGGGCCCCATTGTGTCAGAATATATGTTTGGCTAGGAGCACAGAAACTGTATTTTTCCATTGTCTTATTAGGTTCATTCCTTCAAAGGTTAACTTGGGAATGTTATTTACCTTCTGTTGTGCAGGAAGGTAAAAAAAATTTTTGCACTTTTCTAAAAAATAGCTCTTTGCTTAGCAAAATTGCTCTGTAATTCCTTCCCTGTGTTTTTCTGGCTGATTGCAAGTCATAATTAGCCAACATATTTATTTAACAATGGAGGCTAAAGGAGCAAGGGGAGAAGTGGCCTGCCATGGACAGCCTTTTCTTTTCAAAGTGCAGTTCTAAAGAGTGAATCTGTCAAAATGGCACGGTGAGTGCCATGTTAATTGACGTGGGCACGGCGGCAAAATGAGGACAGAAACTTGCATGGAATTAAATAGCAGGCCACAACTATTTGCACAAGGAAGGGGCACTATCTGCTGATCACCCACACTCTCCTATACCAAGCATTTAATGCCTTCCAGTGTGGGGGTTACAGGGCTCCTTACCATATAACCCATAGCATGTGGTAGGCCCTCCGCAGCCTGCCCCCCAGGACTCAGTTCTCTTTGAATCCTAGCACTCTCCCTGCTGTGAGGGACAGAGGGTGCAGCATGGTGAGGACCTTGGCCCATGAGGGCCACAAGGTCTGACCTCGGCCTGCAAAGGCCACAAGGTCTCTCCCTATCACATGAGTCCAAGGCCCATCACCAAATTCCCAGGATTTTTGCTTCTGGGAACCATTCATTTTATTCTCTTAACCGCACTGGAAAGGAGCGGGTTCCACATGGCCCCTGCACTGGGCTAAATCCTGGGAGCTGGGGAATGCTGGCCAATCAATACCCCTCTCCCCCACTGGCCAGTGGGTGCCAGAGATTCATGAGAGGAGTTATCTATTGTCCTTTGCCAAGTGCCTCTCTCCTTTGCTACTGGGACTATCCTCCTTTCATCACTGACCCCATCAATTTCCCCCACCTGTTGATGCGGGTGGGTTGCATTGGTGCTTCTGTGATTTCTGATCAAATCACCACAGCCTGGCAAACTCAGCCTGGGATCTGGAAGTCACGCTGTATTCTTTCTGGCTAGTGCATCATCACCAATAGAAATTCTGATACTAGAAGATCATTCATTCTGTTGATGATGCACAAACCAAATACAATCCAATTCTCTCTCCCAGAGCGGAATCAGTGCTGCAGTGTGAACTCAAGTAGTAAAACCAGTAGTAACTTACATGAGGGCCAGATTTTCCTCTGCAATATTTGTGTGCAATTTGAAATGAATTATGATTCACACTAAGCCAGAAAGGTAGTGAAGTGATTACAGCAGAATCAAAGTGAATGATTGTTGCTTACAACTAGGGTGGAATGTGGACCTTAGTCAAAGAAGGGAGCAGAGTTGAATCTGACTCTATTGAACAAGAATGCACCATTGCTACTTGGTTGTTTTCCAGAGCAGAACCAGCCATTTAAGTGGGAAGGTCAGATCATAATGTGCAGTACACTTTGCACTACACTGCTGTCACATGCTGGACCGAAAGTAGGTGTAGTGGTCACAGGAGGACCATTGCAGTGAAGGGAGACTCTCCAATGCCATCAAGACAGGGGGCACAGTCTATGCCCTGCTGATCCTTGGCTGCTATAACATTGGGGTTGTTGGCATCCCCTATAGCTTAGAGCAGCCCTTAGATCACATTTACCTCCTCCCTAGCTGTATTTGTACTCCTCAGCCATACTGATGGTCTGGGCTAGAATATTTTTTATAGTAAAAGAAAAAGAAGGCTAGAGCATGAGAAAATAGAAATGTCACCATCAGCTGGGATCTTGATAGCTGTCAAGATAACTGGTCAGTGCTTGGCTTGGAGACCCTACTGATCCTACAAAGATAAATTAAAGGTGCTGCAGGGAGTGGAATAATTGATTCAGTGGGTGGCATTCTTCCGCGGAGTGAGTACTGAACCAAAGCCCATGCATAGTTGTAAGGTAACCACTTCTGGAGGTGCATCCTTCAAGTGAAGGAGGAGTGTTGCTGTCAGCTGTTAAACAATCACCACATTTTGCCCAAGAGGTGACTGCATTTTAGCAGTGTCAATATATGCACAGCATTGTAATATGTTTTAAGATCCTTTTGGACAAAAGACAGCATATAAGCATTACCGTAGTGTGTAAGAGCCCTAGTCATGTGTGTGTAAGAGCCCATTGTGATAGGCACTGTACAAACCCAACAAAACGATAGTATCTGGCCAAAAGAACTTATCATCTAAGTAACATTGTTCTCAAAGGGGCCTCATCATGGCATATACATTTGCCCAATTCTGCATGTAAAGCCATGCTTCACTGCCACTTATGTCAGCAAAACTATGTCACTCAGGAGTGTGAAAAAACCACACCGCTGAGCAACATAAGTTTCACCAGCATAAGTGGCAGTGTACATAGCACTACATCGGCGGGAGAGTTTTTCCCGCCCACATAGCTGCTGCCACTCATTGTGGGTGGTTTAATTATGTCACCAGGAGAGCTTTTTCCCATTGGCACAGAGCAGCTACACACGAAATCTTACAGCGGCGTAGCTGCATTGGTACAACTGTGCCGCTGTAAGGTCTCTAGCATAGACATAGCCTTTGACTATGATTGCAATTGCCATTTGCACACAAACTCACCGTGTTTGTGTGATCTAAAATGTGAAGGCAGAGAACCTGATTCTCTGTTGCCCTGCCCCTTCTATAGATACTTATGCCAGGCATAGTGCGTGCAAACCATGGGTGGCAGGGGAAGCTTCTCCTTGGGGAGACTAGCCCCCTGCCCTGCCTCTTCCAGCTGAGGCCCTGTCCCAGCTCGCTGCTCCCAGCACACACCCCTGTGGCTCCAGCTGGGGAGGGGGCTGAGAGCTCGGCTGGGACTGCAGCGGAACTCTCTGTCCTGGCTGGAGCTCCGAGCCCAGAGTCCCTCCTCCATTCCGCCTGCGGCCCCATCCCTGGTTTCACCTCTTCCCCCCCGCCCCTGTTCCACCCACAGCCCCATCCCTGTTCCGCCCCCACTCTGCCTCTTCCTCCCCCACTGCAACCCCAAGACCGGAAAAGCTCTGTCCCCCGCCGCGGCCATAGCGGGGGAGATTTTTCAGGTGGCCCCCAAATCTGCCACTGACTCCCACCTCGGTGGCGTGTGGTTTGGGGAGCTTTAGCCTCATTAGGGCCGTGCTTTTCTGATTTGATAGTGCATTACACTCAGGTTGCATTGGTGTAAATGGCTATACAAGCTGCATGGAAATGGAGAATAATGATCAGAGTTTTTTGTCCGGAATTTTAACAGCTACTTTTGAATATCTGTCTCCAGGGCCGGCTCCAGGCACCAGCAAAACAAGCAGGTGCTTGGGGCTGCACATTTCTAGGGACGGCATTCTGGCGCCGGCCATCATAGGCACCGACTCCGGGGCATGGGGAAAAAGTGCTCCCACTGCCCCAGCTCACCGCCCCAGCTCGCCTCCGCTCTGCCTCCACCTGCTCCCCTGAGCGCGCCACCGCCGCTCCACTTCTCCCCCCTCCCTCCTAGGCTTGCTGCGCGCGAACGCGCAGCAAGGCTGGGAGGAAGGGAGGAGAAGCCGAGCAGCGGGCGATCGGGGGAGGCAGCGGTGGTGGAGCGGAGGTGATCTGGAGCGGGGAGCGGTTCTTCCCCCGTTAATTCCTGCACCCCTCCCACCCTAGCTCACCTCCGCTCCGCCTACTCCCCTGAACGTGCCCCTGCTCCACTGCTCCACCCTCCTTCACTTGAGAGGGAGGGGGAGAAGTGGAGTGGCGGCGCGCCCGGGGGGAGCAGGTGGAGCAGAGGTGAGCTTGGGTGGGAGGTCATGGGGAGCCCACAGGAAGCAATGTGGGGCGGAAATGCGGCATGCCCGTGGGAGGAGGCAGGGCTGGGGATTTGGGGAAGAGGTTTGGAAGGGGTGGAGTTGGGGCGGGGGCGGGGGGCAAGAGGGAATGAAAAAAAGGGGGAGGCAAATTTTTTTTTGCTTGGGGCGACAAAAATCCTACAGCCGGCCCTGTCTGTCTCATAAAGCATGACTGTGAGGGGAGATCAGGGGCTCAATAGATTAATGGATCAAGAAACTAAGGGCCTGATTTAATCACTTACACCACTGTCGCTGTGCATGAAGAGCTGTAACTGGTAGTGTTTTACATCCACTTGCATAGATGTAAAAGACTCTACAAGGTCCAAGGCAATGGAAAAATGAGGACTTGAATCTAACAAAACCATTTTGAAGTGAGCAGTTTTCATATGGAACAGTGCCATCGTGTGGCTGCTCCTTTTATTCAATCATATTATACTCCACGTGACTCTAGTTTGCCTTTTTGACTGAAAAATTTATGTTCAATGTTGCACCTGTATTTTAAAGACCATGAGAACTCTACCTTTCGTACCTTTATGATGTTATCCAGTGTGTGTGTGTTTTTAATTGCTTTTGATAGATACTTTCCCACATCTTTTTTCTCTTTTTTTAACCTATTTGATTATATGCACATTTGCCTGCTTCTGGCATGGTCTTTCCTTAAGTGAGGAAGTGTATTTTGTTTTTGCCAGGCTGGTAGTGCATCCAGAAGAAAGTGCCCATTAGAGCTGGGTAGGAAACGGGTTTCCCATCTTATAAACGTTTCTAGATTAAAAAAAAAAATCCCATCCTGAACTGGGTTAAAAATCTCCAAAGTTTATAAACAAACAAAAAAATGGTTTGGGTCAATTGAGACATTTCATTTTTGATAACTTTGAAACATTTCATTAAATTTTGACCATTTAACAAAAATTACTAAATTTCTAAATGAAAAGTAATTTTGAAAATGTCAACATGAAATGTTTGGACAACTTCCAAAGTTTTTGTAAAAAAATGTGTTGAGAAGTTTGTTGAAACCAGTAATTTCCTGGGACATTTCAGCTTCGATGAATCATTTTCTGATTGAAAAAAAGTTTTATAAAAAATCTCAGCTCACTCTCGTGGCCATCTTATAATATTGCTCTTCTCTGAAAAGTGACTCTACGTGTGGCGTTGTGAGGTTCCATGTACTACATCACCTCTCCAGGAGTTCAGGACAAATGTGCTCAGGTTTCAAGTAAAAAGATGATGGGTGGGAAGCTGAGGGAGTGGTTTATCTGCTCACCCTGGGGACAGCCTGGAATCTGCGTCAAGCTGAGTTCTTTCCACGTCACCCCCAGTAGAAAAGACAATGGCTTTACAGGACAAACAGGAGTAAAAAGTAGCGAGCTAAAGTATTCACTGAATACACACAGAGCAGATCTGTTGAGTAAGAACGGTCTGGGGAAATTTCCCCCAGAATTCTAACTGATTTAGAAACTGGTTGGAGCCATAGACTAGGCAGTCTGGATTGTTTTGATTGAACCAGTTTCAAATGTAAATTGGTACACTTTAAGGTGTAAATTTTGACTTATAAAGCTTAGATCTTATATGCCTGGGATCATAGCAAAGTAGGGCTGGAAGGGAGCGCGAGAGCTCATTTAGTCCTCCCCACCCCCTGCCCTCCCCGCCGTGCTGAGGCAGGATTACGTATACCTAGACTATCCCGGAGAGGTGCTTGTTTAACCTGTTCTCAAAAACTTCCAAGGTCAGGGACTCCACAACTTTCCTAGGTGACTCGTTCCAGTGCTTAACTATCCTTATAGGTAGAAAGCATTTCCTCTCTAAGAGCTGAAAGGTACAAATATCAGCTTGAGGAGACATACCTGCACTAGCCTTGATCGAGCTAGCCTGCTAAAAACAGCAGTGTAGCTCCAGCGGGGCTAGCCACCCCAAGTATCTACTTATGGTCTCAGACAGGACTGTACTCGGGATGGCGAGCCTTTCCCATCCCTCGTGCTGCTGCAGCTACACTACTGTGTTTAGCATGCTAGCTCAATCAGAGCTAGTGCAGGTATGTCTCCTCGAGCTGAAATTGATACCTCCCAGCTCTAATGTAGACATACAGACTGTCTCGCCTCTACCATCCTGTCAGAATTGTAGTGAGTGGGTCTGCTCAAGCTGGAACTTCCTCCGTATGGGGAAACAGGGGTGGGCGGTGGGTGGAGGGATGCTAGCAAGGCATTCGTTGCAAGAGCCCTGTCAAATAGCCTGAACCATGGTATGCTGAAAAGCCCATCTAGTCTCTCTGGCTTTTCAAGAAAGGAGAGTCATATGAAGGTTGTGAGCGGTGAGAAACAAGGGAGGGGGACATAGTTCAGTGTCTATTTTTTGCTGGCTGTTGTTGGATAGGGGGTTAGGTGAAACCGAGGGAATTGTGAACTGTAAGAATAGTGGCCAAGAGTGGCTAGTGATTTTTGGGTGCCTCTATCTTTCAGTGGCCAATACCAGAGACACCAGGTAGATGCCTGACTTTCAGAGGGTGGTTGCTCAGCGTTTTCTAAAAATCAGCTAGTACCAAGGGCAGCTAGTGCCTCGGGTAGGCGTTCTGTCTTTTATCTGTTTTTTACACATTGAAATAAAACAGTATTGTTCAGCTCAATAACAATACTGTTCTGACTTGCAGGTGAAAGTGTATGTGGGGAAAGCAAGCAACCCACATCTTAAGAGACCACCCCGAGGTCTGGTATTGACTCAGAGGACAGCCTCCTTCTGATTCACTTATGGAGCTTCAATTACCTCTAATAGGAGGAGTTGCATCAAGGAGGGGATATGTTTGTATCCACTGAGTAAACCATTTATGGACTTACATGCTGAACAAAGGGCGTGAAGAACTTTATAAATTAACAATGCTGATGTAGAAAGAACTCTAAATTACTCTCCAATGAAAACTCTGAGTTAAGAATAAACCTCAAGCTCTTAACAAGAGAAGAGGCAATTAGGAAGATACTGTCAAAGCCAACAGAGGCTCACCATAATGTCTGAGAGGATCAGGTCCGACCAGTAATGATTCCGCACTGTCAGGATTTAAGTTTGAGGAACTGGCACATATCTGTCTACATTCGTCAGCCAAACAATCTGGCCAGACTAGAAACATGGCTAGAGTCAGAGCACATTAAAGCTGTGCATTATGTGCTTATCAGCAGGAACTTGACATATAATAACACGAGAGAAAAAAAAAAAGCAAGGAATAGCCAGACAGGAAGAGGGGCTCTGGAAGCATATGGAATGGAAGTTTGGCCATTTGGTTGTTCAGCGCCAAGTTCTTGTTGAATTGTCCCTTGTTGGCTTATGAAGGTCAAAATCTTGCATTTCTTGGACCTGTGCCTTAGAACAATGATTAATAATAAAGTTTGTTTAAAAGCAGGAGAAATGAATCAAGATGCAACATGTGTAGGGACAGAAAACCATAGCCATGAAAATATGTCCTCCTTGCCATCCCTACTGCCCATTCCCACCCTACCATTAGGATGCTTACTGATCCGTATTCCTTTCTGAGTAATGCAGTTCATTGAGGTCATGATTCATCAGAGCATTCAAGTTCTGTTGAAATCAGTGTGATACACGAACATGTTTAAATGAACGTGCTTAAACGCTTTGCTGAATTGGGGCTGGATTTTCTTTTCTCTTTGGAGAGGTTATTCCCATAAAGTGTATTTTCTTTCTCAGACGTTGCTATGGCCTCAAGGGCTCTCTTCTTTTATAATCTTTCAGTATTTATGAGTGTCGTAGGGTACAGAGGAAAAAAAACAAAAGGCCTAAAAGGTTTTGCAAATGGTTTTGCAGGCTGTGCTCCTTAGCCAAGCCAATGTCTGAGATTCTCAGTGTTCAAGTGGACAAGCTTTTCATTATGACTGATCAGTAGTGGGTCATTGACTCTGTTTGTGCAACATACTTGCCAATTCCGTTCTTGCTTGTTATGTGTGGCTAATGTGATATATATGAAAGAAGATCAGTACAGGTTATAATTTAGCTAATAAATCCCATTTACAAAATATCCACAGACAGTGATGTAGCCAAAATGTCACAGCTATTATTTATTATGGTAGCATCTACACTGCAGCTGGGAACATGCCTCCCAGCCCGGGTAGACAGACTTGCACTAGCTCTTCTTGAGCTAATGCGCTAAAAATAGCTACATGGATGTTGCAGCACAGGCAGCATCTCGGGCTTGCCATCCAAGCCCACCCAACACCCTGGGTCCGAGATCAGGTGGCTAGCCTGAGCCACTGCCCATGCCACAACATCCACGCTGCTATGGTTAGTGTGCTAGCTTGATCAGAGCTAGTGTGAGTCTGTCTACCCTGGCTGGGAGGCATGCTCCCAGCTGCAGTGTAGAGATACCTGCAAGGCCCAGTCATGAAGCAGGACTCCACTGTGCTAGGTACCGACACAGAGCAAAGACTGTCCCTGCCCCAAACAGCTTAGACTCCAGATGTTAACTCCACCATACGTAGCTTGAGTCCTGGGTTTAACCTCTGCTGGGGAGATGCCCAGCCAACACAAAGTAACGATACAGCTTAGCCATAAATCAGCAAGAACACTTGTTCCAAAAAAAAATTTCAAATTCTAAGAGGATTTTTCCAAACAATCAAGCAATTTTTTAATGTTAGATTAAGCCTGAAGCCTGGACTTTGATCTGAAAAAGGCTTCAAGTGGTCAGATTCCATCCTCAGCGATATAACTTCAAAAGGCCTGCGAACCAAATGGCAGCCCCACTGTTTCAGGCTTAAAGTCAATAGAACTTCAATATACCTGCAGTGTTTCAGATTTTAAAATGAAATTGAAATGAATTACGTGGGTGTGGGAAGAGGAATCTTTAAGAGGGATTTGTTTGGTTTTTTTATTTAGTTTTTTATTACTGAGTTCTCTTGGCCATGGACCATTTTGTTCACAGGAATTTTATCCTCGTATAGATAAAGACCCAGCTTCTGCTGTGCTCCCTTTACTCCTGAAGGGCTCAGCACAGAATCTGGACCATAGATTTATTTAGGGCCTGATTCTGATTTCACACTTCTGTAACTTTACTGACTTCAGTGAAGTTATTCCTGATTTTCACCAATCTAAGAGAGAGCAAAATCAGGCCCACGAGTGTGTGTGTGTGTACATGCGCAAACACACACACAACTAGGCCAGTTACAAATATCTTCCCTTGCAGGTCCCTGTTAGGATCTATCGCACCATCTTCCCTCTGTCATACACACCCCAGCATTTGAGGCCATCTTGTCAGATGTTCCATTCACTTTTTGTTGAGCTTTTGGCATGTGTCCAAAGATTAAGCAAACGTTTTCCCAAATGCTATAAAACACTCCAGTGCTTAAATTAAGGGGTAAAATTTCACACCGAGCCATGGAGATACCCTAAAAGGTTGATGTCTCCACATGTGAACTGTTACAGCATGGCTCGTGTCTTGTTGTATTTTACTGTGTAATTGAAGACCATTTTGTTTTACCAACATATATACCAGGACGAACATTCTGTTTCAACAGTGATCTCTTTATTACAGGTGGTAATTATCCTAGCAGTCCTTACGTCTGTGTCAGCATTTCCAGTGCATAATAGTAAGACCAGACTATGCCACTAAGCCACAAGAGCAGCACTGCCCCAGGGGAAGTTCCAGGCACTGTAGTGCCTTCCTAAACTGGCGTATAGAGGTAGCATGCTTGCTACATCAGCCCTTTCTCCTTCCCCTGTAGCCGGTCAGCATTGATGGCTAGTGTGGAAGGTGACAGGCCCATGATGGCCCTCCTTCCTCCAGACCCTTCCCTGCACCTATGGAGCAGTAGCACTGATCAATCCCTACATCCAGGAGAAAACAGGGAAGGCAAGAGAAGGAAAATATCTTTTGCATTGACTATTATACAAATATTGGCTTTCTTTGTCCAATACAAGATATTACCTCACCCACCTTATCTCTCAAATATTGGCTTGAAAGACTGATAGGAGTCTTACCTTACTGAGTATACGTAGAGTTTTGGAAGGGGCAAAACAGAGTGTGATGCTTTGACAAAGCTCACATGAAAAAATCAGCTAGAAGACACTGGAGGCAAGTTTTCTAAGGGCTTCTTACCAGACATCCAAGCGTATACTTGTGCGCCTGCAAAATTGTCCCTGCACATATTCGTGCCCAAACTATGCAGGGATTTGTACCTCCACCATACTTTAAATAGTCTAGCAGCTGCACAGGTGTGTTAGAATTTGCACTTGCAGAATCCATTGGTGGCAGTAGATTGCATAGGTGCAACATTTTAAAACACAGAGGGGTTAGTTTATTGAAAGTGAGTGCACAGGTGTTGGCATCTGTGAAGTGCAAATGCAAAGTCAGAGGCTGGCCTCTGAAATTGTCACCCTTTGTATCACCCGGGCAAAGTTTGTTAGATTCTACTAGTGGATGATTCACATTTAGCAGTTAAGACGGTGAGAAAAGTTTTGTTGCCAGCCCCAAGTGTTCAAAAATCACGAGTGAAGGCTCCAAAAATCTTTGTTTTGTTGTTGTTTGTTTCATAAAAATCAAAAGGTTTTTTAAAAAAAAAACATGTTAAGGATCTTTTATCTGCCTTCTGGCAGTTGAGCCCATAGAGTTCACATTTTCATGTTTCTTTTCACAATAATGAGGATTAGAAATGTACAGCTGAGATTCTCGCATAATCACTTAAGTCCAGGAGCTGGGACTTTAAGACAAATACAAAATATCACAAAACTCGTAATCAAATCCTAATAGTTGGCAACATTGAAAATGGCTTTACTGGTACCTTCTTTGTAGTATGTATATGGTTCAGCTTTGCAGTCCTACAATGCAATTCAAGGGTACATCTTCACTACCCGCCATATCAGCGGGTAGCAATCGATTTATCCGGGATCGATATATTGCGTCTCGTTAAGACGTGATATATCGATCCCCGAACGCGCTCACCGTCGACTCCGGAACTCCATCAGAGTGAGCGGCAGTAGCGCAGTCTACGGGGGAGCCGCAGCCGTCGATCCTGCGCCGTGTGGACCCCAGGTAATTCGATCTTAGATACTTCGACTTCAGCTACGCTATTTGCGTAGCTGAAGTTGCGTATCTTAGATCGATCTCCCCCCTCCCCAGTGTAGAACAGCCCCAACAGTTCAAAAGATAGAGACATCCTATAATAGGCTGATGATATGCCAGGACATTATATAGATGTTTATTGTATAGCTGTTGTTAGAAGTAATGCTTGAAATTCTGTACTGTATGGCCTACTCAGTTGCCTTCATCTTCTTTTAAGAGGGAGAATTCTTTATTTAAAGCTTGTTTAATCTTCTCATGTTAATATGCTGTTTTGGCCAGCAGGTGGCCACTAGGGTGTGTTGGTTTGTGTGTTCAGCTATTAACTGTTGCTGGAACGGTATGCAGCCATGTCATGCCACCTTGCGTTGTGATCCTGTCAGCTCCCACAGGCTAAATAGTAGGGCCATCTCAGACCTTGCACGCATCCTGCTCTTACATGGCCTTAAGTTCCTATCACAGTATGATATTTAAAAAAAATTTGAACTATGTAAACACATTGCACCAAATTCTGCCTCAATAACAATGGGGTTCCATGGATGTTTCTGAGGCAATATATGGCCCAGGAAGTGAAAACTGTTGTTTGTAACTTGAGAAATCTCCATGAATGGCCACAAATCCAGCAGCCTTTCCTTCCATTTAGTGGGGAGATCTAGGCAAAGTGGTCCTGACTGTTTGCTGACCCAAATCAGACTCATTTGTGGATGAACGAAAAGGTGGCTTGGGCTCAAACCTGATTCAGAATCTGGTTTTAGAATATGTCTATACTGTAATGTTATCCCAGGGTTTGAACTCAGGCTCAACCCTAACCTCCCTTCTGTCTACACACAAATCACACTAACCCATGGCTCAGACCCAGAGTCCCAGAACCACATGGAGGTGAAGGGCCTAACCAGAGTCAAGCTGAGACCCCAGGGTTCTAGCCCTGTTGCTTTGTAGTGTAGACACAGCTCCACTGGCCTCATGCTCTGTGAGTCTGCCAAAAGTATCCCATGGGCCAACTTTCTTTGTCCTCTGGACAGTTAAGTTTGTCAGATATTCAAGTTTTCCCACCTTGCACCATGAACAAAGGCCTAGAGTGGCCACGTTTAGGAGGGCTCTAGAAAGTCTGGGATATAGGTGGCTGAGGAGTGGTGCTGATCACATTATGCTTCCATGTCTGCCTCTGCTCACCAGCACTGCTGAGTGTGCTCTCCACTCTGCCTTTGCTGTGTTTTGAGGTTCCGGCACCTAACCCCACTCTTAGTGATTTCACTGGGTCATGGGGAACCTCACTACTGCTGCTGCTTCCTTTGCCTTGTCTTTCACCGCCACATTTGTCCTCACACCAGGTCAAATGCTCGGCACCCTATACCTGCCTGTCAGTGATTTCAGATCTAGTGATCACAGAGAAGAAACAAAGACTCTCAATTGAGTCTGATCAGCTCTGTCTTTAAACACTGAAGAGGAAGGATCAAGTGTCATCTAGGATCCTTAGAGTCTACACCACCAGATTGGAACATCTGTCCCCACCACTCTGCCTCCCTTCACCTCCCTTCACCTCCCCTCACCTCCCCTCACCTCTGTCTTTCAGCCGGTGTTGGCATACTACCCCATGCTTAGTGACTGGGAGCACAGTTAGGGTGCACTCCCTCCCAGAGCCTGCACCCCAATCCCTTACCCCAGACCTCCTCCCCCACCCAAACTCCCTCCCAGAGCCTTACGCAGGTGGGGGGTGGAGTTTTGGGGGGTGGGTTCTGGGAAGCATGAGTGACATTGGCCTGCTGGGAGGATTTGAGGACTAGCACTGGCCCTAAGGTAAATTGAGTTTGAGACCCCTGATCTAAGTGAAGTAGGTATGTCTATCCAAATACTATCTGCTTCTTTTGAGGTCTTCTCCCACAGTTTATCAATAGATGGCAGGAGAGAGATCATTCAGACCACTAGCTTACATTTTTTAAACCATTCAATGGAAATGTATAGCAGAGATATAATTTTCTATTAAGTTTTATAGAATAGTTAGAAAATAGAACATGTTTTTTTTTATTAAATTCTATATAAGACTTTTCTATGAGTATATTTTCTGACACAGATGAAATAGATAATAAACAATCAATTTGCAAACACTTAGAATATAATAAGGTGATAAGTAAGAGCATGGATTTGTCAAGAACAAACCAATCTAACGTTCTTTGACAAGATAACAAATCTTATGGGTGGGGGGAAGCAAAAAATATGATATATCTTGACTTTAGTAAGACTGTCCCGCATGATCTTCTCCTAAACAAACTAGAGAACTACAGCCTATATGGAACTACTATAAGGTAGGTGCATAACTGGTTGGAAAACCGTTCCCAGAGAGTAATCATAGTTGTTATCAGTGGTTCACAGTCAAGATGCAAAGGCATATTGAGTGTGGTACCGCAGGGATCAGTTCTGGTTTTGGTTCTATTCAGTATCTTCATAAATGGTTTTGATAATGGTAGAAAGTGCATTTATAAAGTTTGCAGTCAATACCAAGCTGGGAGGGGTTGCAAGTGCTGTGGAGGATAGGATTAAAATTCAGAATAATCTGGAGAAATGGTCTGAAGAAAATAGGATGAAAATCAATAAGGGCAAATGCAAAGTGCTCCACTTAGGAAGGAACAATCAGTTGCACACCTACAAAATGGGAAATGACGGCCTAGAAGGATTTCTGCAGAAAGGGATCTGGAGGTTATAGTGGATCACAAACTACATATGAGTCTATAGTGTAACACTGTTGCAAAAAAAGCAAACATCACTCTGGGATGTAGTTGCAGGAGTATTGTAAGCAAGACACAGGAAGTAATTCTTCCACTCTACTCTGCTCTGATTAGGCCTCAACTGGAGTATTGTGTCCAGTTCTGGGCGCCTCATTTCAGGACAGGTGTGGACAAATTGGAGAAAGTCCAGAGAAGAGTAACAAAAATGATTAAAGGTCTAGAAAACATGACCTATGAGGAGAGATTGAAAAAACTGGGTTTGTTTAGTCTGGAGAAAAGAAGACACAGAGGGGACATAACAGTTTTCAAGTACATAAAAGGATGTTACAAGGAGGAGGGAGAAAAATTGTTCTTCTTAGCCTCTGAGAATAGGACAAGAAGCAACGGGCTTAAATTGCAGCAAGGGGTTGGACATCAGGAAAAGCTTCCTAACTGTCAGGGTGGTGAAGCACTGGAATAAATTGCTCAGGGAGGTTGTGCCCATTGGAGATTTTTTAAGAACAGGATAGACCCGGGGTCGGCAACCTCTGGCACGTGGCTCGGCAGGGTAAGCACCCTGGCGGGTCGGACCAGTTTGTTTACCTGCCCCCTTCCTCAGGTTCGGCCAGTCGCGGCTCCCATTGGCTGCAGTTCGCTGCTGCGGGCCAATGGGGTGGCGGGAAGTGGCGCGGGCCGAGGGATGTGCTGGCCGCGGCTTCCCGCCGCCCCCATTGGCCTGGAGCGGCGAAGCGTGGCCAGTGGGAGCTGCGATCAGCCGAACCTGCAGAGGTGGCAGGTAAACAAACTGGCCTGGCCCGCCAGTGTGCTTACCCTGGCGAGCCACGTGCCAGAGGTTGCTGACCCCTGGGGTAGACAAACACCTCGCAGGGATGGTCTAGATAATACTTTGCAGGGGACTGGAATAGATAACCTCTCAAGGTCCCTCTCAGTCCTATGATTCTATGAAAATATACCTGATCTAACAATATAGAAATATGCCTATCTTTCTACTGTAACCATGATCACATCCCTTTCAGACCAAACCTGTTTTTCCCTCATTAAGAAAAATATAGTGCTTTTAAAGGTGAGAGACTAATGGAGTAGCAGGGGTACATGCTAGTTTTATTTTCACTTAAAACCAGAGTTGCCAGCAATTTATAACAGCTAATTAATTCGAAGTTCACCTCTTCTGTTCATGAGCTGTCTGCCAGCAGCTTGCAGTTTTGTCCTTTTTTATTTTAAATTACTCCTGTAACAATTATCAATATTATGAGAGTAAGTTCCAATTAATCAGAAAAAATGATATAGTTTGTTTGCATGTCAATAGCAGGCAGAGGCTCCATCTGGACACATTGTGCTCGACATTCTACAAATATATAGTTTCAGTCACTAATTTTTGGTCTGTAACTTGTTCATGAGCATTTAGTTGTGAGTGTTTGTCTGTCTGATATTCAAACTCTTTTGAATGGACACATAGGTCACAAGGAATGTTTCTCTTACCTGACTGGATGAGCACAACTCTTACAATCAGGTTTCCAAATCAAATACTAGCATTTGCAAATTCAGCATTCCTTGCCTGCAAATGTTCTCCAATATTAAAAAACTCGGTTTTTTTCACAGTCATTCTTGCCACTAAACATGTTTGCTAGAATACTTGCCGAAAGCAAACTTAAAATGGGGCAAATACAGTTGCAGCATATGTTGTTTAAAAACTTAAGCAAATATTCAAATAACATTTTTTCATTATTGGCCTAGCTCATCTTAGTACAGTGATTACACACATGTGTCTGCACACACACACACACACAAAATTGACAGAGGAAAGAAGGTTGAAGGTTAGAAACTATGACTCCAATTCAGCACAAGACTTAAGCATATACTTAATTTTAAATAAATGTATAAGGGCTAACTGACTTCAATGGGATAAGTGTTTTGATGAATCAGGGTCTACAGCAGAAATTATTGCCCTGAGGGTGAAAAAATAGCGGATAATGAGAACAACTGCTTGAAGCCACAGGCTGAGGGCTTTTTCGGCAGCCGCAGATACCTTTCTAAACTCGAGAAATAAAAAGTTTGGGTGATAACCTAGAACCTAGAACAATGATTCTAATATCTTTTCCTACCACTATGCAGTTAATATGGGCCGGATATTTAAAGGTATTGGGCACCTATGTATCTACACCAAGACCCATCACCAGAGATTTCCCTCCAGTATTTTTTGCCTCCTTTATGTCAGCCCTTGTACAGAAATGTCACTTCTCATCATTTAGTAGTTTGATTTAAGGATAATAATATAACAGTAATAATACTTAGTTCCTTTCATCTGTGGAACTCAAAGCATTTACAAGCAGTAATTAGTTCTTACAACACTTCTCTGATGAATGCAAGTATTATTCTTCCTAATTTACAGATATGTAAACTCAGGCAGTGTGAAATTGTGATTTGCCCAAGTCCACTCTGCAGGTTAGAAGCAAAACTAGGCATAAAACCCAGAACTCCTAGCTCCTATTGTGGTCTAAGCTGTGGATCATAGGTCTGACAAGGAGGTGTTTTAGCTGGTACCTCACAACCCAAGTGGCAGCAGGAGGGTGCTTAGGGTTTTGAGAATTATTTTTAAATGAGATTTGTTGGATCTCTGCCTATTTCTCGTATATTTCTGGTACTGTAATATGCACTGGAATCCTGGCTCAGTTGAAGTCAATGGCAAAGCTTCCATTGATTTAAATGGGGCCAGGATTTCACCCATTTTCTTTAAGGAATTTCAACCAGAAAAAAGGGTCTAAGCCTGATTCTTCCCACCGTCCTCAGAAGCCTCTTGTTTAATGACTCCGTGCACTAACATGGTTAATTGGAACATGTCTCATCTGATTTGTTTAAAACTATACTACCCTATGTGAAGCAATGGACAATCCCACTGTTACATTTGTCCCCTTATCAAAGCAAGCAGGTCTGGACGCCTTACCTTATTATTTGTTCTCATCATAAATAAGACGCTTTAGGGATCTGCTGCACTAATATTTCTTGTATCGTCTTATCTAAGCCAGCAGCCTCTGCAATTTTCCACTTATTTGTCTCTTTATCTAAACTAACAGCAACCATGACCTTAAAACACACACAAACTGCTGTATTACAGTAATATTAAGGTTATGATGGAAAATAAAATAAGAGAGTTTGTTTGCAAAGCTAAAAATTCATAGCTAAGTGCAAAATGTATTGGATGTCTCCCTGGTATTTATGTACAGCAGGGCAGGGATGGGAATTTAGGCCTAATTTCCTAATGTAGGCTAGAACTTTCTGTTATTTGTTTTATTTGGTCAACACTTTTTAAACCTAACTCAGGCCAGATTTGGGATAAACTTGCACAGCAAATGGGGTGCCTATGCAGATTGTAAAGTGGGCCAGATTGTTCTTCCATGGTAAAACCTTCAGGAAAGGGTGAAAAACTCCTTGGTCTCACTTCGGGGATAAGTCCATACACTCAGTAGTGTGGGGTTCTTCAGTCTCCCATGCTGTGGGAGACAGTTTGATCTTTTGAATAACTCCTCCCACTGAAAGGCCTCTCCAGAATTTTCTCTGCCTCCAAAGTGAAGCAGACTAAGAGTCAGGTCCTCCGTAGACTGTCCATAACCAAATGATTTTTTCTTCTTTTTCCCTCCTCCCCCTTCCATGACCTGTTCCCTCAGTTCACCATTCTTTCAGTTCAGGACTACTGACATTTTTAATAGGCTGGCCATTTGTCTGGTTTTAAACAGGACAGTCCTCTTTTTTTTTTTTTGGGTGGTTTGTCTCCCATCTGGTATGGGGGATGCCATTCTGAAGATGGGGGATGCCATTCTGAAGAGCTCGCTGCTCCATCCCACTGGCATGACCTTGCAAACGCAGTGCGTTTGAAGTTATGCTGGCAGGGGTGGAGTGGCACAGTCTGCAAAATGGCTGCTCAGTGAAGCGTGACCTTGTATGCACCATCCATATGAGGTTATGCCAGTGATGGTGGGGTCATGCCGGTGGGGCAGCCCACCCCATTCCTGGAAGTACTGGAATGTCAAGTATTCTGGGAATTCATGAGGGTCCATCCTATTTGTTACATTTATATTTACACTTGCTTTGCTGAACTCTGGGCAATTGCAGGGACTTCACCAAGTTCTCTCTTCACATTAGTCACTGGTAATGGCTGAAAAAGCAAAAAAGGGGAAGGGCAAGGCCTGTACGCTGGGCCAAGTGTACTAAAGGGGAAAAGTATTCCTTTTGTTCCCCAACCTTGGTGCCACTGCGGTGAAAAAGCATGCCCCTGACCCATCCCAATGGGGCAGCACGGTAATGGCTATGGAGAAACAAGGGTTCCAGAAAGACAAAGCTCTAGGACTGTCCTAGATTTCAAGAATCTCAATGAGTTGATCCATACCCACAAATTCAAAATGGAAACCACTCAGTCCACCAAGGCAGCTATCACCCAGGGGGATTCCCTAACCTAGGTGGACCTAAAGGAGACATAGCTCCCCATCCCCATCCTCCCACCACACAGATGGTGTCCCAGGTTTGCAAGTGGCATTCATCACGTGCAGTGCCCTTTTTTGACATTGTTGCTGTCCCCAGGGTATTCACAAAGGTTCTGGGAGTAATGGTGGCATCCCTACATCAAAAAGGGGTAATCCTGTACCTTTTCCTCTCAGCGACATACTGATAAGAGCCCCCTTCCTACAGAATTCAGTCAGGAACACACAACTGACAGTATGCATCCTTTGAGTATAAGCCCATTTTGTCAATCTGGAGAAAAGCCAGCCCATCCCTACACAGACAATAGAACAAGGTGCAAGGAGAGTGGGGGGCATTTGCCGAACACGAAGCTCCACAAGGCCTTCCTTGGTGGACACAGTCAGGCACAGATTCTGGAGCAAATTTACAAGATTCTTCACAGTCCACACTCCCACATGAAGGGCTCAGTACGTCTACGAGGCATGTTTGTTTTCATGTATCTACCTGTTCCCCTGGGCAAAATTTCATCTCAGGTATTTCAGTACTACCTGCTGAACTTCCCTGCTCACATTTGCTCTCAAGTGTAAGACTTCCCTCCACAGTGAAAAAAGGGCCCTTGGCTGCTGATTACATCTGAAGAAGGACACCATAGTGATGGATGCCAGTTTGGAGGAATGGGGAACTCATGCATGTGGTACAAGGTCAGTGGTCATGGACAGAATCTCATTACACCAAAAGCCATTTGGGGCTGCGAGCAATTTGCCCACCTTCAGGCATTCCTTCCTACCTTAGATTCCAGATGCTGACAAAGCCAGTGTCATGGCATACATAAACAGACAGAGAGCACGAGCTCATTACAAGCGGAACCGTCTTCAGGTGGACCGAGAGAAACGTTCTGTCAGTCCAAAGGGAAACTGAATGCCACAGTGGATTGGCTCAGCCGCAGAAGAATGGTCCAAGAGTTGTGGTGTCTCTACCAGAGGGATTTTGATCGCATAGCCCAGACCTTTGGGAAACCAATGTGGGATCTCTTTGCATCCAGCTCCAATGCTGAGATGAAACTTCTATGCCAGGAGGAGAGATCGTGGGGCCTGGGGAACTGACACCTTCTACCAAGTGTGGCCAAGGACTCTGCTATATGCAGTCCCTCCTTTTTTCTTGATAATGCGCATCATCCAACAGCTATTCAGACAACAGGTGACAGTTATACTGATTCCACTGTGCTGGCCCAGACATCCCTGGTTTTCAGACCTTGTGGAGATATTTGTAGCCCCTCCACCACCACTATGATCCACACCAGATCTGCTATTCACTCTTAGCCCATCCAACAATTGACAATGACAGGGGGGAACTGAGGGGTATTTGCTACAAAAAATCCCCTCTCAACTGAATGTATGGACCCATCCCCAGCAATGAGAATAAGAATTTGTCTCACTAGGAAATTTTCGTTCAGAGCAGAGGGTTGGGTCCATACATTCATCCACCCTATACACTTCATCTTCTTCTATGGGGAGGTAAACTTTCAACAGTGCTGCCCTGTTTTTCTTGTTTTAGGGAGCGCTGGGGGAAAACGTGGTTTTTACATTGAGTTGGGATTATCCCAGTTTATCTTTGCCAGGTTGGATGGTGCTATTTATTGTTGGGCAGATGTATCTGCTATTGTGAATGTGTTTGGAAAGAGTGTTTTATTCAGATGCAACAGTTACCTGCTTTGGAAATGATGCTCTGGAGGAACTCTTCAGGGGGAGGAGTCATCTGGAAAGTCAGTTCAGCCAATCAAAAAGTTCTGACTCTGCATCCTACCGTACTGAAGAACCCATCATGACTGAGTGAATGGGATACTCAACCTGAACCATCTTGTGCTTGATTTTTCACGGTGCTCAGCACCTCTGTGTTCCATTGACTTCCGGTGGAATTGTTGGTGCTCAGCATCTCTGAAAAGCAGGATCTGAGTGGCTGAAGCTAGGAACCCAAAATCATTGCCTCCTTCGACAGTGTTGGCCAATATCTTTACAAACTGCTCATTGATCAGAAAAATACTTAGAAATCAGTAAGAAGTTGGCTTTGTTTAGTTTGTCTTGAGAGTAAGGCACATTTGTGGTAAATCGGTACATTGCTGATGATTGAAGTGCCATTCTTCAGTGCTGAACTAATGCCCCATGAGGGTGTTGTGGGCACTCTGCTGTTAGAAGTGCCCTTTTGAGATGAGACTTTAGAAAGTAAAAGGTTGACCACCGCAGGCATTACAAATATCACCGTGCAGTATTCATAAGAGAGAAGTACTCCAGAAGTTCTGGCCAAACTCCCAGCTAAGTAATTAATTTCTCCCTCTTTAAATTCCCCTGCAGTTTCAACTGAAAATTGTATTCTACACTTCCTGTTCCAGACTGTGGTACAGTGTTGCTGTATATTGTTATTTGTCAACTGTGTTCCACCCAGGAAGTGGCTGCATTTTAGTGAATGCGTGTGTGTGTGTGTGTGTGTGTGAAGTGACTCCTATATGTATGTTTGTAAAGTGTTCTGGGATTTTTTGAGACAAAAGGTGCTTTATAATGCATGGTTTTTTTAATATTATTATATTAGATACTGAAAGTTACTGTAGTAATTCTTGCATCCTGTGCTCATTTTTATCCTAAATTTTATTCCTCAATATACTCCCTTAAATCTGATCCACATAACAGTGAATGAACAACCCACATAAAGCAAAATGCTTTGCATCCCACATTCAGTCCCCTGTGTCATCCATTGCCCCACGTCATTATATTTTGTTTGATAGCTGTGGACTTTGAAGAATCATTTAGGTTGAATGCATCAGGGAAGAATTAATTTAATTATCCTTACAGTAATAATCTTTAATGAATAATTGTATATGTCCAGCAGATGCAATTATAATCTCCCTTTGATATGTTCGAATCAGTCTTGGTTTTCCAGTACTGTATTTCCTTACCCACATTATGGCTAGAATGGCTAATATTTTGCATTTCAGACCCATCACGTACACCACAGAGATGTGTGGAATTCACCTGAGATACTTGCATCTACTGCTGGTTGCCTGGTAACCTGACCCTGTCTGCCTCCTGACCTTGGTTTGCCCTCTGGCCTGTCTCCGACGCTGACCTCCTGGTATTAGACTAGTCTGACTCCTGCTCTGACCACTAAGTCAGACTGCCCATGTCCCAGCTGTGATGTCCTCAGAACACTTTCTGATCCCCAATTCTAATCCTGTCTTCAATCTGTTTTTCACTAAATCATTTAACCATCTATTTCTCAATAATTTCTTTAGTAGCAACCAATAACTCCTTGGCAGAAAGAGTGACATCCTGCTGTGAGAACTATGTGACTCAGCAGAGGTGCTACTGTAGGTATGTGTCAGAACATGTACTACTTAGCTATCTTCTCAGGAGAGGGTTCGGAAAAACAGAACATTCTTTATCTGTCAGTTCCCTGGTGCACATAACAAAAAGCTGTACGTAGCAATCGGTTTCAGTTGTAAAGTTCTTTAGGTTTTGGATTAGGACTATTTTTATTATAAACTACTGAGAGTGATACAAAGAGCTACAGTACTGATGTCTACTAATTAACTGGCTTTAGGCCTGATCAGCACTTAAGTTTTGCCATCATAGCTATTTCAGTTAGGGGATGTATTTGCCTTTATTTTTTGTCTTTGCTGCTGCCTGATTATGTACTTCTGGTTCCAAATGAGGTGTGTGGTTGACCGGGAGAATAATGAAGAGTGGAGAGGCCTCTGCTAAAACCCTGCATCCAGCCACTCTTGAACTTTGGAAAAAGCCAAAGCTTGCTGGGCCCTCACCTAATTAGGACAGAGTGAAAGACGCAGGATGAAAATGAAAGTGCTTTAACGCACTAGACGTGGCTGCTTCTTGCTTATGCTTCTCTCCCCTTACGACTTGTCTGGGTTTCCTCACCCTGGGTGTGGAACTTGACATTGATTAGGACCTTGTTGCCTGCAGCTCCCACTTCTCTGATTTCCCCAGGTCACTCTGCTGTCTGGTGCTGGCCTCCTCCTGCATGTTGGCATTTAGTTTATTGGTTAGAAAAGCCTCTGGAAGCACTAGATAAAGTCCTGGAGTAGGCTTCAAAGAGCAGGGTGTGTCTGTGCAGAGTGACAGAGCAGTGCCACAGCCATTGGGAAGTGGGGGCTGAAAATTGAAAACGTGTGCTCTGGAACATTTTTTTAATTGCTTGTAGTTACCCCACACCCTATGACACAAGCGCCTTCTCTCAGTGAAAAGCTGGCAACCTGACTGACTTGGATGGTGAATTTTAGGACATAACCTTGCTCCTCACTGAGCTGCCTAGTGTGTATTTGAGCCAGCACCTTCACAGTGTCCATGTTTTCAACCCCTTCCCCAACTTCTTAGGGCATGGCTACACTTGCAGATATAGAGCGCTTTGAGTTAAACCAGCCTTCGTAGAGCGCAGCAGGGAAAGCGCTGCAGTCTGTCCACACTGACAGCTTCAAGCGCACTGGCATGGCCTCATTTGCGGCACTTGCAGCGGCATTGGGAGCGGTGCATTATGGGCACCTATCCCAGCATGCAAGTGACTGCAACGTGCTTTTCAAATCGGGGGGACGATGTGGTGTGTGACAGGGAGTGTGTTGTGTGTATGTGGGGGGGAGAGAGAGTGGGTTTTTAGGGGGCTGAGAGCATGTCAGCATGCTGTCTTGTAAGTTCAGACAGCAGCAGACGCCCACTACACCCTGCTTCTCTCTCTCACTCACAGCATTCTACACTAATGGTTGCTTTGTCTCAGGGCAGATAAGCAGCCTGCTGTCAGAAACGGAGCTTTCAAAGGGCATATCTGCATTCCTGCTGTGATTCAAAACAAAGACAAGAGTGGCCACTTGACATAAGGGGATTATGGGACATTTCCGGAGGCCGATCAGAGCGCAGTAATGCAACAGCCCGTTCACACTGGCGCTGCGGCGCTCCAGCAGGGGCGCAGCAAACATTATTCCACTCGCCGAGGTGGAGTACCAGCAGGGCCAGTGTAAGGAAGTTTCACGCCCTAGGCGAAACTTCCACCTTGTGCCATCCCCCTACCCAGCTAAACCTGCCCCCCCACGGAAGCTAACCACGCCCCCCCCCCCCCCCCCCCCCCGGACCCCCCCCCCCACGGCACTTAACCCCGCCCACCGCAGCAGCTACCCCAGCCTGCCACCGCCCCCCCCCCCCACCCGGGGAGTCCGCTGCCCCCCGTGCCCGGGGAGCCCCCCCCTGCAGCAGCTACCCCCCCTCTGCAGCGAAACCACCCGGGGAGCCCCCTTCCACGGCAGCTAACCCCGCCCAGGGAGGCCCCCCCCGCGGAAGCTAACCCCACCCGGGGAGCCCGCCCCAGCTCACCTCCGCTCTGCCTCCTCCGCTGAGCACGCTGGTGCCGCTCTAATTCTCCTTCCCTCCCAGGCTTGCGGCGCCGATTGGAGGAGACTTAGAGTGGGGGCTGTGTGCTCAGCGGAGGAGGCAGAGTGGAGGTGATCTGGCGTGGGGAGCAGTTCCCCTGTGCGCCCCCCCATTACTGCGGATGGCCCTCCCCGCGCACCACCCCTGCCCCAGCTCACCTCCACTCCACGTCCTCGCCTGAGCGGGCTTTTAGACGCCCTCAACCACTAGGCGCCCTAGGTGGCCGCCTAGTTCGCCTAGTGGTTGCATCGGCCCTGAGTACCAGCAACACTGTAGCCGCGGAGTCAGAGCGCTCTACGTGCCTTGCCAGTGTGGATGGGTTGTGAGCTAGTGCGCCCGGGGCTCCTTTATTGCGCTGTAACTTGCAAGTGTAGCCAAGCCCTCATGTGATGTAACCTCTCCTCTGTGAACATACCCTTCTCATTCTTATGAGGCTGCATGAACTCCAGTGGGAGCCCACTTAATGCTAGCTACTGCTTTTAGGTCAGTAGATGGCCCTGTAGAGTGACCATCCTCCTAGGGCTTTGCTTGGTCTCTTGAATGTAATTTTGCACCATCAAACCCCAAAATGTAAAATCCAATAACCGAAGTCCCATATACAGCATCTATTCTTGTTACATGGTGGGTGGGGTAGGAATGAATTGGTTTATGAAAGGTGCTGGTTTGCCTGGAAAATGAGGTCTTTTATTTAGCTACACAACAGATAGAGCCCTGGTAAATGCAGCGCAAGCTTCTCCCATGCTGCCTTACCTATGTGCCCCAAGCCCGATCTGGAGTGGGACCTCCTGGAGCTACGTCTTTGTTTTCTCCATGAGAGGATGGTTTGTTGATCTAAGTGTTTTAATCTGAAATGAAAATATGCCACTGAAGAGGCATCTCAGCGCTCAGCCACATGTAGAAAGAGGCAAATGGCAAGATCAATCTGTGTCCAACTACAGATAAAGCCATCCACGTTTAGGATGTGGACTCGTACCCTGTTTTATATGAAGCTGTGTTTCTGTAACCCATGCTTCGCAGGAGATCAGTGCATGCAGCCAAAAAGATTTTTTTAAATTATTATGATTACATTGGACATCTGGTCTGAACGTGGTACAGTACCTGTGATGGGGCAGTACCAGCAGCTGCAGTGCATGCTTCCCCATGCTGTCATGACAATGTGCCTTGATGCGGTTCTGGAGAGAACCACTCTGGGAATGAGAGGGGAGTCTCCGTGCTTGCTCATTTCTTGGTCTCTCTGCTGAGGCTGCCACCAAAGGTACAAATTGTGGTGGTGCTTCGTTCCTGGAGGCGTCTGTCCATTAGGAACTGGACTGAGATCGCAAACTCATTATTCCCACAACTCGCTAAGCAGCTATCAGATGGTAGTAATTTGTGGTAGATTTGGGCTGCTGAATTAGAAAGGAAGAGTTGTGTATCCATTGCCACTCCCCTGAGCCATCCAGTCCCATCATATTCCAACCACTGCCTCCAATGATTGCATTCTGCACTGTAGGCATTCTCCCATCTCCGATAAATGCACAATACTTTTCTTAACAAGGAGATACAGCAGATTAACTCAGCCTTAGTACAATGGGGACACTTAGAAAGTGATGCCAAAGCCACTATGAGTTTTACAGATGCACACGAAGAAGAAAGGAAACGTGGCTAACTATGCAGGGCTCTGGGCCGAGAAAGCGCTTGCTCAGCACTCCTGCTATAGGGTGGAGAAACATGCACCGTACTCAGCAAACTGCACTGAACTGAGCATGGATAAGTAGGGGAGCGAATGGGAGGAGCTGGAACAGGTGGAGTGGGCCAAAGTGTCTGGCATAGGTGCTTATACGCAATCCAAAGAATACAAATGATGTGAATCTCAGATATTTTAAGGATTTTCTGTTACTCCTACTGCCCATAAGAAGCAGTGGCTACCTGAGTGTGTTTAAGAGCTGACCTTAGAAGCAACTGGGAACAGGGGAAGCCATGAAGGCCAGTGACTGACACAAATATGTCCAAGGATTTTAATAAAACCATCGATTCCACAGCCAGTGGCTCAAAGTCTCATGACACATGCGAGCCAAAGCGTTCTTGCAAATCCCTCAACCTGCACTGCCTGCTCTTTCCTTAGTTCACCTTCTTGGAGCTTAACAAAGCAGCATGCTCAGAAGCCTTCCCTGAGGTCTCACTCTGCTTTCTCTCAACCCTCTTCCACACCCTGAAACATCAAGCTCTCCAAGTTTGCTCTGTGTGTACAAACAGGAAGGGCTGGTTTTCACTGCAGAGATGGGCTTGGCATTGCTTCTGAGTACAGCAGAAGAAGGGAAAACAAATTTCTACATGTCTCTTAATTGAATAAGAGAGTACTATGAAGCAACCTTCTCTTGTATGAACAATACTACAAACAATAGCTTTGAACTCTAGAAGTAATAGCAGTGTAAGATCCAGTATTTTTAAGGGTTATTTTCAGAGATGCGTTTAAGCCACAAATTGATTTTGCACAGGAAGTTCACACGTGTGTTTGACTGGGGTTTTGGATCAGCCCGTTGTAAAGATATGGGACACGTGCAAAATGTAGAGGTGGGCAACGATTTTTAATAAACCCAGTGCTCAGTGTGTTAGGAGGGAGAGGTTTTGATTTGGGCCCAGGCCTAGTTATTTTTACAAGGAAAGTAACAATTGAGGGATTTTTTTTATTCCTTATACTTGGAAAACGTCACCATGCTGAGATTCATATTTGTATATTATTTAACACCTCTGAACCATTGGTACAAATTTGAAGACTGAGCAGTTGCATGGATTGAGGTTGGGACTAGTAATGGCAGCTGCAGTTCTGTTCACTATCACAGGAAGTGGCACCAGTGGCTTTTATCTAAAACAAAGTTAACTCTTTCACTGTTTTTTAAAAGAGGGAGGAACGTAGGCAGGAAAAGTGTAATACTAAGCTGTCTGCACCGAGCTACAGGGAATCACCATTTAAGGCATGGATAGGCAAATTTAAGATAGTAGAGGGCAACTTAAAACCCTTTGGCAGGCCAAGAGGTTTGACATAGGGAGTGGTGTGTGGCAGGTCCTGACCTGGGGGCTGTGACTGGGAGAGGAGGGGTTTGGGTCCTTCCCCTGGAAGGGGGGTGGGTTGTTGGAGCTTAAGGGCCCCCCTGCCCAACCCCACAGCAGCAGCTCCTGTCCCGGGGGGTTGGGCTGGGCTCCACACTCTAGCCCTTTGGCTTTCACCACAGCATCATGTGACGAGTGCATCTGTGTGCAGACAGCCCTCTCCCCTCCCATCCCCCTGCAATGCCCTGCCCCCTTCCTAGTCCTGATGCCACCAGATTGCCTGTCTCAAGCTGGGCTATGGCAGGCCAAATAAAATGATCTGGTGGGCTAGATGGAGCACTGTGCTGCCAGTTGCTCATCCCCGATGTAAGGTCTGTTCCTGCTCGGTTTGAGATGGTTGAGTAAGGCCAGGTCTACCCTACAGACCTATACCAGTATAACTACGTTGCACCTGGGTGTGAAAAATCCATCCCCCTGAGCAATGTAGTTATACCAACCTTACCTCCCATGTAGACAGCGCTATCACTGCTTGGAGAGGTGGATTAACTATGCCAACAGAAGACACTCTCCCATCAGCGTAGGAGTGTCTTCTCTGAAGTGCTTTAGCGGCGCAGCTGCATCAGTGCAGCTGCACCAATGTAGCGTTTTAAGTGTAGACCTGCCCTAAAGCATGTATCTGCATTCTTTAGTCTGCTTTGTTTCTCAAGGTACCTCACATACATTAATGAATTTATCCCCCTAACATCTTCATAGGATAGGCAATTATTATTCACATTCCACAGGAAATTTCGTAGAGCCAAAAATTGAATCTGGATTTTCTGAATCCCACACCAATGCCTTGACCACAAGGCTATTTGTTCTCTCTGGTCATAGGTGTGGGAAGTAGGGATGCGGGGGGTGCTGCAGCACTCCCAGAATTTATGCAAGGCTGCTGGCCCCATGCCTGGGGCTCCACTCCCCAGCTCGGGTCCTGGGGACCAGCTCCGCACCCAGCTCGCCTGCCACTGGCTCCACACCGGGGCCCTGCTCCTGGCCTTCCGCCTGGGACTCTGCTCCCCGGTCTGGGGCTTGGGTCCTACCCGCTGGCCCCGCTCCCCGGCCGCTGGCCCCACACCCCTCACTCCACTCCCCAACCCTGCACCTGGCCGCCAGCCACACTCCCTGGCTGCTGGCCCTGTGCCCGAGGCCCACGTCCAGGGCCCCACTCCTGGCCCTGCACCCAGGGTTCTGCTCTTGGGGCCCTGGCCACCGGCCCTGCTCCCTGGCCACCTGCCCGGGGCTCTGTGCCCGGGCACCCCCCCACTCCCAGGCCTTCACTGCCAAGGACCTATGCCTGGCCCCCTACTCCCAGGGCTCCGCTCCTGGGGCCCCGTGCCCAGCCACCCACTCCCAGGGCTCCACTCCCGTCCCCATCGATGGGTCTCTGCTTCTGGCCCCGCACATGGGGTCCTGGCTGCCAGCCCCTGCTCGGGGCTCTGCTCCTGGCCCCATGCCCGCCCCCAGCTGTGACCACAGCCTCGGCCCCCTTATCCCTGTCCAGGTTCCCCCATCCTGGAGACACAGCCCTGCTCCCAGCCTCAACTCGGAGGCGGCGGGGGGGGGGCAGACAGGAGTAAGAAGGCTGGCTGTTAGTACCCCCACTACTAAAAATGTTCCAGCACCAGTCTCTGGTTGGCTTGGCAGCACTGACTGCAGGAAGCATATTATACCAGCCAGCGGTACTGGCTTCCGAAGCACTTCCAGATGCAACCTAGGATGGTAAGCCCTCTGGAATGAGGCCTGGCTCTGAGATAGACTGCTCTGTCATGTGCCATCTCAAGAGTTGAGGTCTATGGCTCTTGCTGGTGGCCTGTACCGATAAATAACACTTTTGGCCTCATTGGAAGGCCCTTAGCCTTGAAATTCACTCTCTCTTTAGGTCATCAGAGCCTAAATTTGTTGACCTAGGGCAAGACTCTTCTGTTTACTCAGGCTTCCGCTTTTGTTTGTTTTTGTTTGTTTTTGGGGTGGAGGGAGAGGAGTAAAAGGTGCTTGTGGGGAAGATCAGACTTTGAGGTCCTCTGCTAACAATTCATCTTGTTTTATTTTTCACTCTCCAAACACAGACAAACCCAGCTCCTGTTGAGGAATCTGGGTCATGTAGTCCCATAAATTCCTTCTAACACTAAGGGGGATATAATTAGAACTACCACTACTGTTCAGATATTACAGTATGAACGTTTTAGTTGAAATTTGTTAATCTTTGTAAGTACACCCAGAGCTTTGGATAGGCACATTTTATAAAGTCATCAATAAATGAATTTGAAATCTGTTATTTTAGTATGACTAAATTTGTGCTTGGTGTGCTGCCATCCATGTCTCTGATCCTGCATGTTGTTCCATACAGGCACCTGTTCAAAACCCCACTGAAATAACTTATTCACATAAAATTAAATATATATGTATTTGCTTGTAAAATCAGGGCCTTAATCTTTAATTAATTTCTCTTCTTATGAATGAAGGATGATGGTATACTGGATTGAGTGATGTTACTTAGGCTCCAAAATCCAGACATGGACTTCAGTCTGGGCCCTAAAGACCTTTCTTGGGAGGGGAAATACTTTTCTTCACCTCTCCTATAGTCAGCTTCTGAACACAAGCAAACTGGAGTGCTAGTGACAGTAAATAAAAATTCATTTGGAATGATTTTCATTTGGATTTCCTGCTTTGGGGATGCTGCATGTTTAACTGAGCAGACTTTGAGCCCCTTTAAAAATCCTCAGTGGGACACTAGCTTGCCTTTAGGAAGCTTCTACAGAGGGCCCCATGAAAGAGAGAGGTTTAGAGGGGTCAAACAAAAGTGATTATAAAAGGATTTTTATGTGTTTACCTCCATTTTTAAAATACAATGTGTGCGTTTACATATTGAATATCTGTCACCTGTGTCAATCATTTTGTTTTCCTCTCTATGAAAGGAGTTGGAAGTTTGATTTGCAGATTACTGAGCATTCAAGAGAAAGAAAGGTTAGAAAGGAATACATTAGTCTTAATTTCCAATCAAATGTGTATCGCTGCTTTGTAATTAACATGCACAACAAAATTGAAATGTGTCATAATGTTGAAAGCCCTACCACTAAGTCTGTCTTCGTTATGTTATATGTTATGTGTCTGCTTAATACAGATATATTGTAGTAATTCAAATATTTAACCCTTGCCATAAGAAATTCACCATTTTCTCTGCTTGGGAAAAGTCTAGTGCTATGCTGAAATGGACAAGTTACTGCAGGATAGCTGTGATGTCAAAGCTGTGTGGGAAAATTTGTGTGGGTATGTCTACACTACGAAATTAGTTCGAATTTATAGAAGCCGGTTTTATTGAAATCGNCCCCCCCACCGCGTGGTTAACAGCGGGGAACATTTCTGGTCCGAATAGCAGGAACGGGCGCCTCTGAATGTCCCCCTTAATAAAATCACCCCATTTCAACCAGGAGAGCTTTCTGGAGATGTCCCTGGAGGATTTCCGCTCCATCCCCATACACGTTAACAGACTTGCTTGCTTTTTTTTGTAATGTTTACAAATATTTACAAAGTTACACTCACCAGAGGTCTCCTGTGTGCCCTGAGGGTCTTGGGTGAGTTCGGGGGTTACTGGTTCCAGGTCCAGTGTCACAAACATATCCTGGCTGTTGGGGAAACCGGTTTCTCCGCTTCCTTGCTGCTGTGAGCTACCTACAGTACCTCCATCGTCATCTTCCTCGTTCCCCGAACCGTCTTCCCTGTGTGTTTCTCCAGTGAGAGAGTCATAGCACACGGTTGGGGTAGTGGTGGCTGCACCCCCTAGGATCGCATGCAGCTCCGCGTAGTAGCGGCAAGTTTGCGGCTCTGCCCCGGACCTTCCGTTTGCTTCTCTGGCTTTGTGGTAGGCTTGCCTTAGCTCCTTAATTTTCACGCGGCACTGCTGTGTGTCCCTGTTATGGCCTCGGTCCTTCATGGCCTTGGAGATCTTTTCTAATACTTTTCCATTTCTTTTACTGCTACGGAGTTCAGCTATCACTGCTTCATCTCCCCATATGGCGAGCAGATCTCGTACCTCCCGTTCGGTCCATGCTGGAGCTCTTTTGCGATCCTGGGAGGACTCCATGACGGTTACCTGTGCTGATGAGCTCTGCGTGGTCACCTGTGCTCTCCACGCTGGGCAAACAGGAAATGAAATTCAAACCTTCGCGGGTCTTTTCCTGTCTACCTGGTCAGTGCATCTGAGTTGAGAGCGCTGTCCAGAGCGGTCACAATGAAGCACTGTGGGATAGCTCCCGGAGGCCAATAACATCGAATTCCGTCCACACTACCCCAATTCCGACCCGCAAAGGCCGGTTTTATCGCTAATCCCCTCGTCGGAGGTGGTGTAAAGAAACCGGTTTAAAGGGCCCTTTAAGTCGAAAGAAAGGGCCTCGTTGTGTGGACGTGTCCAGGCTTAATTCGGTTTAACGCTGCTAAAGTCGACCTAAACCCGTAGTGTAGACCAGGCCTAAAACCCCATCACTTGTGTGTCTCTTTTCTGTCTCTAGCACGAATTCTGTCCTTACTTAGTGTAAAAAGTAGCTGGGTTTGTTTCAATAGAGTTTAACTGAGGTTGGCTAACACACCTGTACATGCTCATCTGGACACTCCACAAACTGATCTTTCCAGGACACACAAGTCTGTAAAGTGCCTAGCGCAACGGGCCCCATGCTCGTTTGACCCTTAGGCCCTACTAGAGTAACCTTGGTTGAAAACAAAGCAGTCATGTACAAACATGTTGGCTAATTCAGGCTAATTGGCAATCAGCGTTAGTTCAATTTAAAAAACTCTGCTGTGCACACACCCTGAGATGAAAAGGTAGTGTAGCCTGGTGGACCAAGCACAAGGCTGGGAGCCAGAAACAGCTGGCTGTAGGGGACCCTCCATTCAATCATTTACAACAACATTTTGTAGAAAAATCAACTTCTTTGGCTTATCAGACTGAAACCTGCTGTGCTATGTTTCAGTTCAAATCAAATACATTAAAATGTCACCTTTCTTGAATGGTTTCCCCCTGGCCCATGTACAAGTGTATTCTTCTAGGTGATGACTTTTGGTTGAATGTTCCCCCTCACTGCCATTAAAAGACTATCAACTTTTATGATGACTCTTCCAATCATAATCTTGTCTTCTGCCTGTTTTTCCAATGGACTGTCTGTTTGGCAAACAGCCAAAGCTCTTTAACCAGTATGTATTCCGGCTTAGCACAGGGAGCAGCAAGACATGGATAGGGTAAGGATGAAGACTTTTGAGGACCTTCCAGCTGTACTTTGCTCCAGAGAGATGTTCTATAACAGTAAGTTACAATACTGAATTGGAAGGGGGAGAGATGTTCTAGTCATGATTTCTGCTACACTGTATTTGACATGGTCTAAAAGTAGGCAGAAGTTTATCAGGTTAAACATGTCACTTGGTGAGTTGGGTTTCAAGTTTAACTTAAAGCCAATTAACCCTTCTATTTTAGCAAAATTGTTCCGTTTCATTGTTGAAAGGTAAGATGACTGTCCATTCTTTATATGAGTCAAGGTTTCTTCCGATGCTTTCATAGGAGGTATCTAAAATTAGATGTAGACTCTAAACACACTATTTCAGAATGTTAGAAATGGATATTGTTTTTATGGCCAGCCCTAGTAGAAAATTGCAGATGCCTGAAAACTGAATTCTGCAATTTATGAATTAATGTTTCTGGTCTTCTGTAGAATTTGATATAAATATTGGAGTTTGACTTACATGGCTGAATGGAATACATGTTTAGAGTCAATACCAAGTACATAGACATGCTGGTGTGCAACTAAAGTAGGTATGTAGTTCAGTGAAAAGTTAAAGAATGAATCATGTATCTCCATAATATTTTGTTGCTTTTATACAACGGAATAGCAATTTATTAATCAGTGATCACATAAAAATGGTATTCTCTAGGTTACTTTTAAGCTGATGTTCTAATATAACAAGTCTAGTCTAAGGCCTGTGCTACACACATTCACGGGTTTAACCAAATGTGTGCCTTAAAACAGATTTAGGACATATTTACACTAGGAGAAGGTGTAGTTTGAACACGTTGGTTAAAACATGTTAATTTCTTTGTTCACCCTAGGAGTTTATCGTTTTAACTTGTTCATTGATTGAAGGAAACCTTAGTGTGGAGCTCAAGCAAAATGAGGTTGAAACGAATCAGAAAACTCTTGCAAACCAAAGCAACAGGATTTTATACTTACGTGCTATGGGGGAGGGGATAGCTCAGTGGTTTGAGCATTGGCCTGCTCAACTCAGGGTTGTGAGTTCAATCCTTGAGGGGGCCGCTTAGGGATCTGGGGCAAAAATCAGTACTTGGTCCTGCTAGTGAAGGCAGGGGCTGGACTCAATGACCTTTCAAGGTCCCTTCCAGTTCTAGGAGATGGGATATCTCCATTAATAAATAAAACAAAATATTTTAACAAGGAATGCCCACAAACTTCCCCTTAGCCTATAAAAAACCCCATGTACTATAGGTACTTGACTGTGGAATCTCTTTGTATAAACATATGCCTTATCATAACAAACCAGTAAAAAACTATCAATACCACTCAGCAAACAAGTACATTAAGCATCTAATGTGGGAAATGTTTATATTTTGTTCCTGGAAAAATATGTTGTGTATTGATATTTTAGCACAGTGTTCAACTTGTGTAATTTGAAGGGAGGATGGGACAGGCAGAACACTTATCCAGGAGTATTTTCCCTTTATTTTTTTATTTACCTGCTATTTGGTGAAATCTGATCCATTCCAATAGCAAAATACTTGCTCTAGCAAAATATTTTTTGAGGACTAGGGATATCTTTGTGGTAACAATGAGTTAGCACACTGAGAATGGGGTGAGCTTCCTTACAAAGGACAATCATCCCAAATTTCCTTTCAGTTTGGTAGCAACATTTTAATAAGGGACTCCTGAGAGCCCCCATTGTAGGAAAGATTGTTCAGCAAATACATTGAAACTTGGGCTGCTATGACGAGCTGAAAATACAATGATTTCAGCCTTGTTTTAATGCAAAAATTGACTTAAAAAAAAAAACCTGATTACACCTGGGGTTGCACCAATTTAATGTATACACTCTTAAACTGATTTAATGAAATCAGTTTCTAAGGCAACTACCTGAAATTGATGCAACTTTTGTGAGTAGACAAGAAAAAAGGTTAATATGAAATTGTCACTTGATGGGTTTTAAAATCTATTGTAACAAAAGTGCTGCAACTGATTTGAAAGGCATAGCATAATGCATCGCCTAAGGTAATTATAGTTAGAAGGGTATCTATTTAAGTGTGGGTCTATGAAATACATTCTGATCTTTAAATATGCTATAGCCTATACTTTCATTGAGTTGTTGCACATATTTGCAGTACTAATTGTTCTTGTTTCAGACTCTTCACTTGATGCTGTTTCATTCTAATTGATTATTTCCTGATTAGATAAAACAATTAGTTAATCTTAAAATTCATTTACTTACTAATACATCGAGAGCATTTTCATTGTGGCTGTTACCCACTTCTAAGATTTTCTCTCTTTAAAACAATCAACAGGTTTTATTGATAACTGTAACAATGACTCTCTGATCTGGTTTCTTTGAGTAGGATACACTGAAGATGCCTTTAGTGGCAAAACACTTGAAAAAGCAACACTTAGGTCATAAAGATCAACTAGTATTTTCTTTTAAATGTGAATTTTAATGCTAATGAAAAATGCCACATTGATAGTGCTAGAGTGTAAGGTATTCTGCATATCCACAAAAAGTGCAACCTGGGTAGCAATAAAGTAAGCTGTACCACCAATGCGTCTCTCTCCTGACAGAGGTGTCATTTATATAATTGAATATGTGTGGTAGAAAGGCGTTGGATGCCAAGTAATTTTCAAAATAAAATTACCAAAAGAAAACAATTATCAAAATTAATAAGGAAACAACAATTAATTAGATGACATTATTAATTGACTCTCCTATGACTAGTTCAGGAAAACCAACTCAAAAGATGGAATTATTGATTATTGTTATTGAGATTGCATTCAAGGAGTAGCCACATAGAATCCTTGGTGAAATTTTTTCTCCTATACACTAAGGGATGCCCCAAAATAAACAATTAACTTGACTTTGAAATCAAAATGATAAAAGAAACCAAACAATTAAATCAACAAGGATTATGCAAATGAGATACACCAGATAAAAAGGTAAATAAAAGGAGTGATACAAGGTAGCAATATTTAAAACAACACATAATTCTAAAATATAAAGTACAATAAAACAAAGTTGGCTAACTGTATTGAATGGACTAGTAGTATACAACTGAGTATAAAATTCAAAACCTATGAGCATCAACCACAGTGGTATTCACTTAGGATACTAACAGCATCAACAGATTGCTGCTAGTTAGTCTTAATTACAATAAACAAACATTATTATCATCATTTCACAGCTAAACTTAATACTTTGTTATATACTATTCCTTTAATTTAATAAAATCACTAGATTACGGAAATTATAATTCAACTTTACAGCAAAACTCTTAAACTAACGAATGAATTAGGATGACACTAGATAGGTTGAATAGGACAATTTAATTGCAAGTAGTGTTAACTTAAACAAAAGCTAGTAAAACCATTACTACTCCTATTACTTCTGTTTTAAGAAAATAGTATTCTGAGGCCTGGACTATACTAGGAAATTAGTTTGGTATAACTATGTGAGGGTGGAGTACTTATGCTGACAGGAGAACCCGTCCCATTGGTGTAGGTAGTGTCTTCACTGACCTGCTGTAGTGGTGCAGCTGTGCCATGATAGCGGTTTATGTGTAGACATATTCTGAGTTTAACCATGATTCTTAAAGCAAGTTCACAGTCATATGACCATTACGGCTCAAAATTAAGCTGTGTTTAGAAACATGTACCTAGCTGGAAATGTTACAATGACTCATACAAAGCTGAAGTACCAGAATCACCCAATGAGAGATCGGTTATGTCTACACTACAGCTGATGTTGGCAGAACTTATGTCACTTGGGGTGTGAATAAGCACCTTGCCTCCTGAGTGACATAAGTTACCCTGACATAAGCGCCGGTGTGGACAGCGCAGATACACCTCTGCAAGCGGCAGAAGCTAGTTTTGTTATGCCGGCGGGAGAATTCTCTCCCATTGGCCTAGATCATCTTCATCAGACATGCTGCATCAATGCAGCTGCGCTGCTGCAGTGCTGTATGTGTAGACATGCCCATAGATACAGCAGCCCAGAGCAGATCGGATAAGCTCTGATATAGTGGAGTCAATAGTCAATTTACAACTGTAAATGCTTAGAAAGCAGTTTAATTAACTTTAATTTTAATATCTTGCTTAATCAAACAGGTTGAGGGAGTGTTCGTAGAGAGCTGATAAGTATTGAAGGGAGATCCTGGTGTCTGAGTTAATTGGCAGAAGAAATTATTAAAGGTAATACTATGCACTAGTGTTTAAACACTGCAATACTTTTCTGTATTTAAATGTTACAAAGTACCTTGCTTTTGGTATTTAAAATAGACAAAGGTAAAATTGTCACTAGTTAAGTTGCCTCATCAAGATTGGAAAGAGGCTAATGTGGAATATAATGTATAAAATATATTAGATAACTTTTTGTAGTTCAAAACACACAACACAATTAAAGTTAGTGGGAAAATATTCTGAAGTTTATAACACAAATAAAGATGAAGTAATATTTTGAAGTTAGCTTCTCTCTCTCTCACACCCACACTCTGTACTATTCTATGGGAGAGAGATCCAAGGATGCTTCTCTCATTGATAGGTAACTCATGTTATTGTAGCCATGTTGGTCTCAGGATATTAGAAAGAGAGGTGGGTGAGGTAATATCTTTTATTGGACCAACTTCTGTTGGTGAGAGAGAAAAACTTTGAGCTTACACAGAGCCCTTCTTAGGTCCAGGGAAATATACTCAGTGTGTCACAGCTAAATACAAGGTGGAACAGACTGTTTAGCATAAGTAGTTAACAGTTATAGGGAAGAAATAGGGGGAAGGCTATATGGGTTATAGCTTGTTGTAATAAGCCATAAATTCAGTTTCTCTATTCAGTCCAGAATTTTTAGTATTGTCTTCTGAAGGTGTTGTACAGGTTCCTTTGAGGGTAAGGACTGATCGGTCAGATATAGAGTGATCGCTCTGTGCAAAATATTCACTCACAGATGATAGGGTGTTTTTGTCTTTTATCATATTACTGTGTGAGTTCATTTGAGAGCATAGTTATTGTCTGATTTCACCCACATAGTTGTTTTGGAGGCATTTAGTACCCTGGATGAGGTACCCTCTGGATGAGATGTGTTGTGGGCAGTGTTGATCATTGTAGCTGTGCAGATATGTCTACAGGTTTTGCATCTGTTGTTGTGGCAGGGTCTGTTGCTGCTTTGAGTTAGTGTGTCCTGGTCTTTGGGGAGCTTGCTTCTGATAGTGAGCTTGGAGATTGTTTGATGGCCAGAAGTTAGGGTTCAGGAAACATTTCTTTCAGGAGGTGGTCCCCATCGAGTATGGGCTGTAATTGTTTGATTATACTCAGTATGAGTTTCAGTGTGGGGAGGTACATGACAACTGGAAGTGTGCGGTCAGAGGGGGTTTTATTTCCGTATTGTAGCAGGTTTTCTCGGGGTATTTGGGTGGCCCATTTCATGATACAATCTACTTATCTGGTGGGGTGCCCTTGTTTGGTGAATGCAGTTTTAAGTGTGTTAAGGTGTATATTCTGGACTTTCTCCTCCGAGCATATTCTGTGATATCTGAGTACCCGGCTGTAGATAACGACTTCTTGGTGTATTTGGTGTGGCTACTGGACCTGTGAAGGTAGGTGTGGTGATACATAGATTTCTTGTATATTGTTGTCTGTAGGGTTCTATTGCTGAAGCTGATTGTGGTGTCCAGGAAGTTTATACTAGCGTGGGAGTGTTTTAAAGGGACTTTACTGGTGGTGGTTGAAGTTCTGGTGGAAATTTGAGGCAATTTAGGTCATCTGTCCAGACAATGAAAATCTCATTGATGTATCTCAGGTATATCATTGGTTTCATGGTGATTTGTCCAGAAATTCTTCTTTAAGTTGGCTTTGCTAGATACTAAAAATCATGGACTGAATAGAGATACTCGATTTACAGCTTATTGCAACAATCTACAGCCCACCTAAACCTCCCCACTCCCAGATTTTTCCCCCCCTTTCCTCTCTCCTCCCCCTTCAATGGTCCCTTGTTGTAGTATGGTTAGTAGTATGCTAACTACTTATGCTAAATGATCTCTTACACCTTGTATTTAGTTGTGACACTAAACATTTCTCAGACCCGAAGAAGAGCTCTGTGTTAGCTCAAAAGCTTCTCTCTCTAACCAACAGAAGTTGGTCCAATAAAAGATAGAACCTCAGCTAACTTGTCTCTCAGGTAATTTTCACTCACACATGCAAGGCAGCAAAGCTTCAGATGCTTGAGTGTATATAATACAGGGCAAAGCAGAACATGATTTCACAAAGATGCTACAGTATTTCTTAATGGCACTCAAAGTTAGGAATTAAGTTTGAAGCAAGACAACAAAGCAAAATTAACCATTAAACAATGAATTTCTACAAAGATATAACTCTCTTAACTGTACATAGGTTATGTACTTATCAAACCAAAGGTTAGCTCTCTTAAGCAGTAAGCCAGATAATTTTGTAAGCCAAGTGAAGTGAGCTCAGCACTACACATCAGGTGTGAACAATAACTCTGGCAGTTACAGGTGAAAGCATCGGCACCAAATCAGTTTTAAGTACAATGGTGTTTGATTTAAATCCTATAACTTAATCCAGTTATGTTTGTAGGAGAATTTTCCTAATTTTAAGCTACTTTAAGTCTCTGTTTCATTTTCCTCTGTCTACTATAATTCTATTGGCTTATTTGGAATCAGGTTATCTTATAGTATCTATGGAAACTGATATGCTTATGACTTTGATATTTTCCAATGAAGAGTTTCTACCACCCCAAGAGTCTTGTTTTATGGAATAGGGCTAAAATCTAATAGGTTCAGTATTCTAGGAAAACAATAATTATGCTCTTTGAGGCCAAATTCTGGCCTTTCTTTGAAGCACAGAAATGCCCCATGGAATTTTAGCAATAAGCATTGACTTCCTAAATCTTTCTGCACATTTAAGCCAGTGGAATTTCTCACTCTTCCTTCTGTTGTTCTCTGTGCAGTCTTTTTTTCGTGGTGGGACTTAGGATTCTGTCTTCAGGGAAATCTCTCTTTCCCCAAGATGCTAATAATTATGATTCTGGGTGTTAGTGTCCCAGGATCTAAGATTGTTCTTAGTGAAGGACTCTTAATTAAAAAAAAAAAAAAATCTCTCTTAGAGTTAAACAAACACTTATTACGTGGAATGGACCAGGTCATTGATCTGTTGAAGGTAGGTTTTGCTGAACAAAGATTTTGAACTTGACAATCCTTTCTATGTATAATCTCCCCTTTGATTGCATTCGGGAGCTTGGTCTACCCCCAAAAGCACATATTTGGTAATTTTCCATTGGCCCGTTTTCTTTTGGGGAGGTGGTCATTGATTAACTGGACAGGTCAAAGTGTCATGGCAAGTTTCCTGCCCATCCAATAGATGGCATTCAAACCTCACACAAAGTTCCTTTCCAAGGGTTTCCAGCCTTTCCTTGGAATCCTTAGTGTCTTCTTTAGCATAGTTAATTAAAATATACACTAACAGAATTGTTCAAAGAGTCTTTTGGCTCGCTTTCTGTTTCTAGTTCTCGAACTACCATTTAACAACAGAATAAAGCTTTCTCATATTGTAACTAGGTAATTATCTTCCGGAAGTTGTATTCTTCATACTCTTAACTTTAATTTGAGTAAAGTTTTGTTCCAGCCCACTTATAAATGTGGGAAGAAATTATCCCCCATTTGATTCTAATTTACAACAACTTCCAGGTTCATTATAAAATCAGAATTTTAGAATAGATTAGCTGGTTTTAAGCATTACCCCGATACTTCAAAACACTAGCAACACAACAAGAGTGCTCCTTCTTACTAAAAATGGCTTCACAGTTGCTCCACTTAATCTTTTTTATACCATGTTTCCGGATTTGTTAATTTGTGAGCGTACACTACAGTTCTATATACCAAAATCTTCTTTTTGTTAGTAAAAAGATATTTTCATATATATGTTTGTGGTAGTGTTGTAGCTGTGTTGGTCCCAGGATATTAGAGAGACAAGGTTGATGAGATAATATCTTTTATTGGACCAACTTCTATTGATGAGAGAGATGAGCTTTCAGGGGTGCTGGAACTAGGGCTGAGATGGGGGTGCACCCACACCGCCCGGTTTGAAGTAGTTTCCATCATGTACAGGGTTTACAGTTTTGTTCAGTGGCTTTCAGCACCCCCACTATAAAAATTGTTCCAACACCACTGCGAGTTTTCACAGAGAAGCTGTTGCTAAGGAGAAATGAGCTTCTCTGTGAAAGCTCATCTCTCTCACCAACCGAAGTCGGTCCCCTAAAAGATATTACCTCACCCACTTTTCCATATATATGTGAACTTATTCAGTGATACAAAAACCTACTTTATTAGAAAAACCTTTGTTTGATCACTTTAAACCAGGGGTCGGCAACCTTCAGTACACGGCCCATCAGGGTAATCTGCTGGTGGGCTGCAAGACATTTTGTTTACATTGACCGTCCACAGGCATGGCCCCCTGCAGCTCCCAGTGGCCACAGTTTGCTGTTCCTGGCCAATGGGAGCTGTGGGAAGCGGTGGCAAGCACGTCCCTGTGGCCTGCAGCTCCCATTGGCTGGGAACAGTGAACCACGGCCACTGGGAGCTACGGGGGGCTGTGTCTGTGGAAAGCCATGGTAAACAAAATGTCTCGCAGCCCACCAGCGGATTACCCTGATGGGCTGCGTGCCTAAGGTTGCTGACCCCTGTTTTAAGCCTTAACCAAAAAGTCATTATGTGAGTTGGTCTTAGAGTTTTATGGCTCTCTAGATGGCTAAAACAGCTGTTTACTCTTGTTCACCTTATGAACTGGGGAATGTTGTGAGATTACTTATTAAGTTAATTTATTTATTTGCACGTTGCTAAGTGGTGCATTAATGGTTGTGATGGAACCATTTAGTTTGCTCCAAGTGAAGAAATAAGCATTTCCAAAACAATTCTGGAGATGTTGATGTTAGAAACACTTAAGTTTATAGTCCTACTTTGCTGGGACTGTGACTCGTTAACAAGGAGATATTGCCGGAATGGGAACAGAGAAAACAGACTGTAGCATCCTTTGTGTATAGGTTTCTGTGTCACTTATGAGGAGATGAATTGAAACATGATACTAAGTATATTTTGAGAACTCTTTGGCATGTTACCTTTTATTTCAGACTTTGTTTGTGACTTAGTTTAATACAGACTTATTCAAGATGTTAATAGAAATCTAGATGAAAGCGGGGAAGGACAGGTCACTCTTTAAGGATCTTGAATGTGTGGAGATATGAAGGCCTGGTCTCCACTATGAAGTAAGGTCAACATAAGGTGACTTGGTGGTGGTCTAGTTGTGCATGTGTATATGCTTAAATTTGTGTCCCACCATGGGTGGTGGGTGGAGCCCCCCCTTTGGGGAGGTTAGCCCTCAGCTCTGCCCCTTCTTCCCACGGCAGGAGCCCCGAAACCCCCTGCCCCACCTGCGGCCGGAATCACAAGACCCCTCCACCCAGAACCCACCCCCTCACCCCTGACTGCAGGAGCAATGGACCAGCCGCAGCCTGGAAATCCCCCCACCCCTCCAGCTGCAGGAGCCCCGGGCTGGCCGAAGCCGTGCTGCACCTCCCCTCCTCGGACCCAGCCTGCCCAGGGGAAAAGTGTCTGTTAGAAGATGCTTTTGATATGCCCCATGCAGATTCTGGGGCAGCTGAGGAGGCATATGTGCCTCCTTAGCCACCCTGGAACCTACATGGGACATAATAAAACAAAAACTTCGCTGCCAAACCCCGCAACTGGGGGTCTGGCGGCCACAGCAGGTCCGGTGGCCGTGGCAGCGCTAAGGGAGTCAGAGTCTCCCATGCCTATTATACCTGCCATTCATGTGTCCCTCCATGTAAGTGCGCCATTACAGTGAGGCAGTAAAACCACCTCCCTGAGCAGCGGTGAGCCATGGTCAATGTACTGAGGTCAACACCGCATGAGTGTAGACTCTGCGATACTTATGTCAATCCTAACAGTCCTCTAGCAGCTGTCCGAGAATTCCCAACACTGATCACTCTAGTCACAATTGTGAACTCCACTGCTCAGGGGTCACAGACACCAGACGGCCTCCCATCCCTTTGAATTTTTGAAATGTCTTTTCCTGATTGTCCAGCTTGGTGAGCACACCTTGCAGCTCTTTGTTGTTGTGAGGATCTGACCCTGCCGGCGACACGCTCTGGCTTGGAGTAGACGAGAGATATTGGATCTCTGCAGCCTATGGGCAGAAGAGGCTGAGCAAGCACAGCTACAGACCAGCCATAGAATTGTGGACATCTACCAGCAGATTGCATGGGGGATGCAAAAGGGGTATGACAGGGACCAGCAGAAGTGACGCGTGAGTTGAAGGAATTGCGTCAGGCATATCAGAAGGCCAGAGAGGCCAACACTGCAGTCAATTCAGTGCCGAGCCACAGACCTGAAGCTTTTACAAAAGGCTGCATGCCATGTTTGGTGGAGACCCCACCTCCACCCTGCAGACCACAATGAATACCACAGCCTCCTGGCATGAACCATGAGAAAATGGAGGAAGAGGATGTGTGACATGCAACCAAGGGGTCCAGCTATGCCATTAGCCAGAACCTGTTTGAGACTCTACCACAGTCCAGTCAATCCAAGCAGCAAAGCATGGTTAGCCCAAGGAAGCTCAGGTAAGTGTGTAATTGTGTTTCCCATTGCAATGACGTACTGATGGTGCCCCCAACTTAACAGGATTCAGCTATCGACTTTTCATTAACTTACTCATACTAGAACAGGTAGAAGTACAACAAAGAGAGGAAGAGTTCTCCTTTTCATTCCCCCATAGAGTTGGGCAAGAGGGGTCATTCAGTTTGTTTGGTTATGTACATGGGGATGTCCCTTGAATCCTCCTGAGAGATCTCAATGAAATTTATGTGGAGGTACTCTGCAGTCCTCTCCCGACGGTTTCTAGGGATGGCAGCCTTATTTCTTCCTCTGTGGTAGGATGCTTCCCGACACCAGTCAGCAATCACTTCAGCAGGCACCATTGCAGCACACAGCAGACTAGCAGAATACGGGCTCCAAGAAGCCCACAGCAGCTGTGCTCTCTGTCTTAGTTACCCTCAACTAAAATCACCACTACCTGTGGAAAATGGTGCCAATATTCAGTGCCATTGTCCTATACTCATAGTTTCATATAACCAAGCAATTCCCTTCTCATTTCCAACACGCCTGGCGGGCCATACCCACCATGGCTGATACTGTGAGTGGTGCTATACACAAGCACTCTGATGCAGATGTGTCAATAAGCATGTCTTGGTTAAAACTTTAAAGGGAGCAAGGGAAGGGGGAGTTCAGAATCTTAAGTTTCACTTTCCATTGTGACTATACTGATGATAGTATATCTGTGGGTTTTTATTTGATGCTGCTACTGTTGCAGCCTTGGGGGGTTCCCGCTCCATACAGGAGTGCCAGAAGCTCCCTAGAAATGGGGGGGCTATTGGCACCAGAACTGTGTCCCACCGCCCACTTACTCCTCTCTGCCCTCTTCTCCCACTGCTTGCCCATAAGGCAGGAAAAAAATGCCCTCCCACTTCTATAAGTGATGGGGCCATGGCCTCCCTGTTCAGATGCCCCTTAGCTGAGTTGGTCCAGCATCAGTACGTAGAGCCTCTCACTGGCTGGCCCAGCTGTGGGACTCCTCCTGGTGTGTGTGCTGATCCCAGAACAACTCAGCTAAGCGATGCCTGAATTGGGGGAGGGGGCATAGAAAAGTAGACCTTTCTGTGGCAAGGTGGTCTGGTGCCAAAATAGGGATATTAAAATTGTATATGCCGAGGCCAAAATCAGACCCTTTAGGGACTCCAAGTAATTCAGCCTCTATGGCTATTAATCCTAGGAACTTCTGCCAAGTTTGTAAATTAGGGTACCAGTTGTAATAGGTGCTTTTGTCTGATGATGTGACTATTCATCCACCAGGACCTAGAATGAGATCACCCGAACATTTTATAGAGGACCCAAGCAGGCGATAACTAATGTTGATCATTAAATCAAAGCTGGATTTGACTTGGTGACCTAGAGGTGAGTAATAGCTGTGAAATATGATGGACTAGGTAGTAGCACCATTTTCATCTCAAATTTCTGAGTCTCTGAAGGAGTAGGATTGTACATCTCAAGTATTAAGGTATTCTCCCTGGCTCATAATACAAGAGTAGAAGGACATTTAATTATATGAAAAGGTGGTAAATTCAAAACTAATAAAGGGACTTTTTTCACAGCTGTGGTTTAAGTGTGAAACTTATTGCTTTAGGAAGTCACTGAGACCACAAATTTAACCAGATTCAAAAAGGGATTGTACATTATTTATAGTAACTCTGGGTATTTTTAATAGCCATATAAATCACTATGAAAAAATTGGAAGGGATATTAAACCTCATGCTTCAGGGTTTAAACCAGTCTCTATTGGAGACCCGAATGAGACCTGTGTTAGGGGCAGATCATCCTACATCTTCCTACTGCAAGGTTCTTACACTTTCCTCTGAAGCATCTGGTATTGGCTGCATTCAGAGACAGGATAGTGGACTAGATGGACTTTGGATCTGATCCAGTCTGGTAATTCCAATGTTAATGCATCTTGCACATCCTGGGTACACATTTCTTTAGTGACTTTGCTGGAACATGTTTACCCTTTAATTATGTGGGGGGTGGAGAGGGTGGGGTTTCAAATGTTCACCCAGCATTTAACATGTAGGTGATCTTCATGCCTTATCTGCATTACTCTGAGGACTGTGATTTAACAGTATTCATAATCCGCATGTAAGAATCCTGTTAATCTCCAAATCAAATAGTAGATAACAGTAATTGACATCTTTATGCCGTTCAGTGCATAGCACACTAACATTGTTTCCTCCTGCTTAATATGTGAAAGTCCTGAAAGTGGCTATTAGATGCATCTGAACTCAGAAATAATACAACAGTAGAGGCTATGGGAGGAACAATGACATTTTGCCACATAGTATGCAGCCAGAAGGGGTCCTATGTTTCAAAGGGTTTGTGCTAGGAACTTTAATTGCAACAAAACACCAATTACTGAGTACAGTAATTTCAATATTAAAATTGGAAGTGGGGGAATCTAAACAATGTTTCCCACTGGTCAATAGGGCAATAAAAATAAAAGTAAATTAAGTTATATCCAATTTCATGGATGGATTGACACCTCTATTTTAGATTTTAAAATATCATGTAAAATTATCTGAACATGTAAAAAATATGGTCAGTCACAGTTCTGTGATTCTTGCCTTCACTCTGGATCAGGAACATACTCTTAAAATGTTTTTGTACACAAATAATTATATAAAAGTACCTGAAAATTGTAAATATACAGTGGCCAAATTGAGTAATCCCTTAAACAATCCCTATAAATGGCTTCAGTCTCATTTTAAAAGTAGGATTAAATGTCCTTGGAAGGATACCTGAAGAATATTTTATAAATGGTTCCACACTCACAGTGGAATCCTGAAATGCAATGTTTCTCTACTGACTCCTTATCTGCGGGTATGTACTGGGCCTGTAATGAGATGTTTTGAGTAGGTAGCTGACATGGATTTTTTTTTTTTAAATATCACATTTAGATATGAGTTGAGAGTGCGACAACTACTTGGATTTTGCTTATTGCTTGATATTTATATTCCTGTAGCCCCTGTGATTGCTGAGCCATGTTAATACTAAGTCATTTTTTCTTTGGTTTAAAGTATTTAAGATTCTCAATAGCTTTCAGGCATGCGTGCTTTTATACATTAAAATGTGGTGTAACTTGCAAAGATGTTTTAAAAACTAGGTTTAACTGTAGATTTACCAACCTTGGCAATATTTCTTTAAGGTAATTCCTGTATTCATTAAGTTTTTCCATTTCAACAGTTAAATCTGATACATTTCTGATTATTGCTAGTGTAAGCCACTGGTCAGTAAAAAGAACGAGGAGTATTTGTGGCACCTTAGAGACTAACAAATGTATTTGGGCATAAGCTTTTGTGTGCTAAAGCCCACTTCATCAGATGCATGCAGTGGAAAATACAACACACACCCACCCCTCCCCCCCCCACGAAAAATGAGTGTTGCCATACCAACTCTAACAAGACTAATAAATTAAGGTGGGATATTATCAGCAGGAGAAAAAAACTTTTGTAGTGATAATCAGGATGGCCCATTTCAAACAGTTGACAAGAAGGTGTGAGTAACAGTAGGGGAAAAATAGCATGGGGAAATAGTTTTTACTTTGTGTAATAACCCATCCACTCCTAGTCTTTATTCAAGCCTAATTTAATGGTTTCCAGTTCTGCAGTTTCTCGTTGGAGTCTGTTTTTGAAGATTTTTGTTGCAACTTTTAGGTGTGTAATTGAGTGTCCAGGGAGGTTGAAGTGTTCTCTGACTGGTTTTTGAATATTATAATTCTTGACGTCTGATTTGTCCATTTATTCTTTCGCATAGAGACTGTCTGGTTTGGCCAATGTACATGGCAGAGGGGCATTGCTGGCACTGGTCAGTGTGTGTTATGAGATGCCATCTGTGCGTGTGTGTAACAGAAAATATGTTACAGCCCTCATCTACAGCACCTAGCTCAAGTTGCCAAGACTCCTGCTTTCAGCTCTGGAGATCCCTGGACCAATCTCTAGGTTGGTGAAGATGGCAGCCATCACACAAGCAGTATGGTGGGTAGAGTTAATGACATAGCTCAGATCATATTGTTAATGGTTGTGTTACATATATATCCGCTGTGGAGCCTATTTCAGGCTTAGAGAGAGCCATATGAGCAAACCTCTGTTTGCACAGAGTTTCAGTAGGGGACAGTATGGTGCAGAGTTCATTGTCTAAGTGGAGCCTTAGTTATTAACACCTAAAAAATATTAAAATTGACTTTCATTGTTCACGCTGAGATGGCTGACAAGTTTATTTTTTTAAAGCATAAATATGGTACAAAGTAAAATGGAGAATTAAAAATTGTCAATTTTCAAAAAACAATTAAAAAATCTTGTGGCACCTTAGAGACTAACACAAGTTAGGTGCCACAAGTACTCCTGTTCTTTTTGCGGATACAGACTAACACGGCTGCTACTCTGAAACCTTAAAAAATCTTGTCAGGCTTGAGAGTAAAAAGATCTGAACAGCATAGTTTCACTTAAGTTCATAGCCAATTTATTTCTATTATTGTAAACCATTAAATGTCTGGATTACAAATAGACAAGATGGGTGAGGTAATACTGCAGCCAAAGTTTTGTTTTAAAGTAACTGTTTATACTGGCATTAAAACAAACCTATAAAACACTTCTACCTTTTCTAAAAGCATGATTTTACAAGGCCAAATCTGAGTTGCCCCTTAACTTGTATGGGTTTACAATCAGATTTTCCGGTTTTAAAAAGTCTCTCTTTCACCACAGTTGAGAGAGAAACAAGTGCACGGTGAAACTGACCCCAAGGTGCCCTCACATGCACGTTGTAAAACACAGTACATTTAGAAACCAAAAATCACTTTTGCCTCTCTTTTTTTTTTTTAAGCTGTAGGTGTCCCTGTAGCAGGACCCACTCCAGTGTGGACATGAGTTGGCTGCAACCGAGATCTGTGTGATGAAACATACCAGTGTTCAATCCTATTTATGGTAGTGGGGGGCTGCTCCGTGGCTCTTTCCTGCACAGGCTGTGAACACCCTTTAAAAGTGATGGGGAGCCAACTAGGAATAACGGTGCTGGCTGCAGCAGCAGGGAGGCTGGGCTTGTGCGGGGCCTTGTTTCCCTCGCAGCAGCACCTGGCCGCCCCGCCAGCAGAAGCACAGTGCTAGGCGCTGGGGGAAGGGGAGGCCTGGCCCACGGTGGTTGCTAGGTTGGCCCACGTGGGTGGCCCTGTTGCGGAGCCATTGCAGCCGCGCGGGGCTGGGCCTGCGCTTTAGCTCTGCGTTGGTCTCCTTTCGCCACACACCAGCGCGCGTTCACCCCCCCCCAACGCACGCGGGTCCTGCGCTGCATCCTGGGAATTGTAGTCCCGCCCCTCCAAGCGCGCGAGCTGCCGTCGCGGTCGGCCGCCTCCAGCTCCCGCGATGCTTTGCGCGCGGCAAAGCCCGGCTGTTCCTGGCGCCGGAAGAGAAGCGGGTCTCTTTAGGGCCGGCCATCTTGTGTGGTATCGCGAGCAGGGGGCTGGGGCCTGGGCAGCATCGGAGGAGGATCCCGCCGAGAGGGGCCCATCATGCCCGGACACCTGCAAGAAGGGTTCGGCTGCGTCGTCACCAACCGCTTTGACCAGCTCTTTGACGACGAGTCGGACCCCTTCGAGGTGCTGCGGGCGGCCGAGAGCCGGAGGAAGGAGAGCGGCGGCGGCGGCGGGAGCCAAGGCGGCGGCGGCGGCGGGGCCCGCAGCGGGCAGGTGGCCCAGGCCAACTCCTCTGGCGGGGTCGGCAGCGGGGGCTCGGGCCAGGCCGGGGGAGGCGGCGGCGGCGGCAGCAGCAGCAGCGCGGCCAAGCAGCTGCGCAGGGAGTCCCAGAAAGAGCGCAAGAACCCGCTGCCCCCCTTCGCTGCCTCGCCCGGGGGCGCCGGCGACCGCAGGGAGGAGGGCAGCGGGCAGCCCGCCGCGCCGCTTAGGAAGGAAGGTGAGCGGGGACGACGGGCGGGGAGGCGGCCCATGGGGCCCGCGCCCAAATCCGCCAGGGCGGCGGGAGCGGAGCGGGGGGAGTTTCGGACGCGAGACGTGCGGTAGCTCTCCTTGCCCTGCTGTGGGGAGGGAGGCTGTACCCCCGGTGCAGGGTTCAGAGTCTTTAAGCCCCCTTGGGCCTGCAGATGTGCCGCTAGAAGCGGCGCATCCCCCTCCTGGCCTAGTGAGGGAGAGCTGCCGCCCCAGGGTGACAGCCCGTCACCCCCACACGCGGCCAGCGGGCTGGCAGCACAGGCTGAACATGGGAGTCTCGAAAGCCCCAGGTGGGCCAGCCCCTGCTCGATCCCCACAGACACCACCTGCTCCTGGGGGTGGCGGGGTGGGGTAGTTGCAGGCCGTGGCCGCTGCTTCTCTACCCACGTGGGGGGAAGTGAGGCCTGTCGCACATGCTTGTTGGGAAGGAGGGGGTTGCATCTAAGTGGGGGTGAGGAGCTGGACCGAAGGCGCTCTAACCATGTTAGTTGCTGGGGATGGCTGGAGGAGGCTTGGGGTGACCCAACTATGCAGGGTTAGGAAAGAGGATTGAGTAAGACCTGCTGGTGCTCGTATGTTACCCAGTACTTGTGGCCCCGGAGCATTGCACCGACAGACGTTTGGAGGCTGGATGACCCTGTTGACGATACGGATCTGGGTGGGATGGCAGCCGCGTGTCGGGGAGGCCCGGCACGCTTAAAGTGTTGGGACGGAAAATTATCAGCCGAGTCTGTTTTTCCAGGGGGGGTTGCATCACTTTTCAAAGCACGGGAGCCGCGTGTTAGTGTTAGTGAAGCTGAGCTAATTATACCTGAGCCACGTGCGTTTTCAGTATGTTGTCGATCCCTTTCCCATAACGCAGTAGCCGAAGCTATCTGCCGCCGCCTTCCACTGGCTGGGAAGCTCAAAATGGAGCCGTTTAATTTGTGGTGCAGCTGATGTCTTTATTTTTGTATGTTTGGACACAGTTGTGGTAAAATTTTCATTGTTGAAGTGGGGTACTCACCGAACTGGCAAGAGAGGCATGAGTAAGGAAACATTTGGGAATATGAATTAGAGACTGATTAATAATCGTCTATTAAGCCTAAATTGTATCTCTAAGGACATGTCCCATTTAATAGTAAATTTAACACTCTTCTTCTGGGTTCTTTTCAGTTTTAGTTCATAGCCTTTCAGATTCATTCTGAAATACTGTTTTGTTTTTTTTTAAGAATAATTTGGATTGAGATTAGTAATAAAAGTACATTGTCTTTCAGATGCATTACTATTGAAGTTACATTCATAAATAAATGTATGGTAAACTTTATTACAGTCCATAAAAATGTTTAATATTTCTTATGAACAAGTGAAGGAATACGAAAATATAGTGACAATAAAATTAATGTCTTTGGTTTACTTTTTTATGGGTTGATCCTGCAAATAAATGCTTAATTTTAAGCATGTGTATAGTTCATTGGCAGATAATATGGTACATTTCATCATTAGATCTCAAAGCACTTTAGGAAGGAAATCAGTATCATTATCCCCGTTTTACAGATGTCGAAACTGAGGCATAGGGAGGGAAGATACTTGCCAAAGGTACCCTAGCAGGACAGTGATTGAGGGCTATTTATGTACATAAACTTCAGCACATGCATGATTGAAAGATTGTGGCCTAAATTTGTAATGCTCATCATACAATTTTTAAGTGCATTGAAAGCGCTTGGGTAATATTTGGATAAAGAACTATTTGGCAAACTAATAAGATAATTACGACTTAACCAAAACTAAATGAGCTCTTAAAAATCTTACTCAGAAAAGTAGAAAAATTTCTACCTACAGAAGAGTAGAAATAATTACAGTACTAAAGATTAACACATTGCATTTCTTTTTAAGAAAAAGTATATTGCAATATTGTCTCCGGGTGCTTTTTTTTTGAACTTTTGGTAAGTGCGAGAATAACTTTACCAAAATATGTCACTTTAACCAAGGAAATACTAAGTAATTCTGAGCAGTGGAATAACAGGTTCAGAAAATACCAACTGACAGTTACTAACCTGGTAGCTTTTTTTGAAAGACCAGCTATCATAAATTTGCTCTGTCTTCCCTCATGAAATAGATTTTTAAATGTGGGTAATACTCCTGATTAAAGCTACAGAATAGTAAGATTTTTGACCCATAGGACAACTATCATATTAAAAGGGCCTGACTTAATTTTGTTTCTTCCTGACCAACAGGGGCAAGTCCCATTCACTGGAATAATAAAGGTAGAGGGAGTTTTAAACTTGGCATGTTGTATTAAGGAAAAATTCACTCATGATTGTAAGCATGCCTGATTTTCTATAGAACACAAATGTTTTATTTCACTTTTAATGGTATTCTTAATTTTATGTGCTAGGATAAATTTGTGTATTGGTACATGTGTAAATACAAATGCCAGTCATAAATAGGCATAACATTGTCTAAACTGCCTCTCCAATATATTAGTCTCAAAATATAAGAGCTGAAGAACTGCACCTTCAGGAACTCATAAAAAAGACTGCTAGAAATGAGGATTTTTGTGCTGAAAGCACTTGACTTGGACTTTTGAGATCTAAATTCAATTCCAGGTTCTGCAACATATGTCCTGTACGGCCTGAGACCAGTCACTTAATTTCTCTTTGCCTCACCTGTGCATCTGTAAAATTGGGATAATACTTCCTTTCCTCCAAAGAGTTCTATTAAAGTAAATCTCAGTGAGTTTAACTTCCATCTTTTCACATGGGAAAAAGGATTATTTAGCAAGTGTTTTGGGTCTTGAAAACATGTTTGTAGGGTAAGGAAGTTATTGTTCATTTGTGTGTGTTTGGCTTGGATATCATTACAAATGTGCTAGTTCTTATAGCTCCACCCAAATATAGCATTGCTTTTTCTTCAGGCGGTTGGCTTATTATAGAGATTGAAATTTGGCAGTTTTAAATTTGGGATCAAAGACAACATGGCTTGACTCTTCTGAATAAGAGCCTACAAAACAGTAGGTTCATGGGGAATATGGCTATTGTTTTCATAGCTGAATCATAATTTTTTAATAAGCTTTTTTTTAAACCGTTTCAGTGGTTGTGTTGCTTTTTTCTAATGTTGATATACATTATTTTCCTGCTTGTTTTGATTTTATGTTAAAGCAGCTGATGTTTCATGGAAATGTTTTTTTTTTTTTTTAAACCAGCTTTTGTATATTTTTAGCATTCTGAACTTTGCAATACAAAAGAGATTTGCATAAAAGCAGGGTCGCTTTTTCTTTGAGTTCTTTTGTCCCTTCTGATCATAACTTATGAAGTCATAATGGTCTTTGACATAATATAGTTTTGATTATATCAATTAACTTAGTTCCACATAAGGAGTGAACAGCAGGAGGATATTAATACCAATAAACAAAGGTTCCTTTTTCATGAAAATAACCGTAGTAGTGTAAAATGGGGAAACTAAATATCTAAAATTCTCTAAGTAGAATGTGTTCAGGAGAGAAACATAGAAATCAAGCTGTTTCTGTTGCTTTGAAATGATGTGGCTTGTTATGGAAGATAATGGCAGAGTGGGAAACGAGCTTATAACAAATTTGTTCTGGTGAACTGACTGTTTTCATTCTAAAGAGCAGTAAGTTAACTTTCTCTAAAAGAACAATACCATACAATTGTCCATTTAGAGTCCTCCAGACATCCCACAGTGAAAAACTGGTGTAATGTCCCTTTAAAAGTGACCTGCAAATGGGAGTGGGGAAAGTGAGCTCTTGCAGGGAGAAAATAACTTATGCTGGTGGCACAAAGTGTTCCTAAAGTTTATAATGGTTTGGGTGAATCCTTCGCCGTCACAGAGCCAGAATAGCTGGTTCTACACTATTTGGTAGGCAGAGGGAAAAGTTTATCCATTGTATATCACAGTGGGGTCTCTATGAGTAGGGCGCCTAGGCAGCACAGTAATATAAATAACAAACAATATCTGGGGTAGGAGGATGCTTGGTTAGAGCACAGGGGGCCCTGGCAATCCCCAGCCACTTTACCAGTCCTAGGATGAGTGAGGGTGGAGCAGAAAGGTGATGTAAAGGCACTTTCATCCATCCACACATCAGAGCAGAGCTCTAGTGTGTCTGATGCAGATGCTAACTTTCTTTAATGTGACACATCTGAAGCACAGTTGCCAACTTTCATGTGGTAAATAAGCACTCTGACTTTCACAATAAGCCAAAAATCAAGCTAATCCCATTTCAAAACAAGGCCAAAATGAGCCAATCCCTAAGAACCCCAACACTCTATGTGACTAGATCTCCCCGGCGGCGTGCAGTCTGGGACTGTGGTGGGCCTGCTGTGCACCCCTGACTCTCTTGACAACCCCCCCCACCCCCTTGCCCCTGCTTGCCAGGAGCCAAAAAAAAAAAAAAAAAAAAGCCAGGAGCTGCTACATTGTGGTAGTAAAAGGACAAAACATTACTTGTAAAAGGAAATCCTCCCAAACCCCTAGCCATCAGGAGATTGGAAGTAAAACCTAAATGTCAACACTGTATTGTGTGTTGCTTTTGTGCTGGTAGAGTCACAATTTCTTGGTTGCTCAATAATTTGCTGATGCAGATTGTCTCTTATTTTAGGTATAAGACGAATTGGCAGACGGCCTGATCAGCAGCAGCAGCAGCAGCAGCCGCCTCAGGGTGAAGGCAAGCCTATTGAGAGGAGACAGGAGAGACGACCGCCTCGTGAACGCCGATTCGATAAACCCGCTGAAGAGAAGGGTGAAGGAGGGGAATTTTCTGTGGATAAGTAAGACTTTTTCATCTTGCAAACAATCTTTGTGATGATTTGGGTCAGTACTCTTATTTCCCTCTACTGGTGTACAAAATTAATAAAATCTTTGAGCTGGTTGGATCAGAATATTGGTATCTTAATTTTGTTAACTTCATCAGAAAAGATTTGTAATCGTGCAAAGTAGAATAACGATCTTTATCGTTATTGCATGACTTTGTTTATATACTTGATCCAGATTACGGTGGACCCAAGGTCTAGTCTAAAGACACAGTTGAACTGATTTTAACTAAAGGTGTGGGGTTTTTTTTTTTTTTTGAACTTGTGCAGAACTCTGTCCTGACTGTGTTATAGGTCTAAATCAGTTTAGTTTATGTCGATTTACAGTTATTCAATTTACAGTCAAAAACTAAACCTATAGATCAAGTTTTAAGCCATACAGGGGATTCTGTCAGTTTAATTAGAGGTTTTCAAACTGATTTTAGTTAGACCAATGCAACTTGTGTGTAGACAAGGCCTAAGTTATGTGAATTCCAGAATTGTGTGTTTTAAATGCAGTTCCACCAGGTATTATAATTTTTAAGCAATTGTACCATAATGAAAACATCATTACTTTTTAAAGAAATAAGCTGGGGGAGAATGGCCATTATTAAAGAGAATATGTGGTTCTTGTGATATTTGTTGTATTGCTTGCAAAAATATGGTTGATTACTAGATGAAATAAGGTATGCAGTTGACTTCTAAAGCATTGTTTCAAGATTTTAGAACTCAGGCTGCATTTAAAGTGCTATTTTTTCATATAGTAATTAGATCGTAGTATGCCTAAATGGATGTTTATATTCTACTAACGATATACAGCATAGAGTTTAAAAACAAATATATTGAAAGGCTCTGTGAGCTGTGCTTTACATTTTGGAAATGTAATGGCCTCTGTTCTATGATAGACCCGTTATTGACCGACTTGTGCGTGGTCGTGGTGGTCCAGGCGGAAGAGGTGGACGTGGTGGTCGTGGACGTGGAATGGGCAGAGGAGATGGCTTTGACTCCCGTGGCAAACGTGAATTTGACAGACATAGTGGAAGTGATAGATCGTAAGTCTTAAACTCTTCCTATTGTGTTTTTCATTAGCCTTTAATAGAATACAAATCTTCATTTGCCTTTGAATTTCTGTATCCAGACACTATTATGTTAACTCAGTTTTGTTAGTTCTCTCTCACATTCCCATTTCAGTGGCCTAAAGCATGAGGATAAACGTGGTGGCAGCGGATCACACAACTGGGGAACCGTCAAAGATGAGCTAACGTTAGTAATCTGTAATTTCTTGAAATTTTAAATTAGAAAAATGTAAACAGGTCCCCCAGTTTCCACTATTTATAAAATATAAAAAAAGTATTTGCTTCTCTGGAATTTGTATTTTTTGGTGGGAGTTTTTAAGTCTCCAGTGTTAGTAGAAACAGCATTACTTCGTTTTCTTAAAATCGGTTTTGAAACCTTGTTAACACTTGACAAGCAAAAGGTTACCTAATAACTTGTTATTAACATTTGAGGTTACTTGGACTTTTGACTCTAAGATGTTTTTCTTTTCCACTTTTTGAAAAGCAGTGATTGTCACTTTGTATCATTTTACATCTACACTTTTTCAAGGGCTTCATTGTCTTTCTAGTCCTCACTTTAATGCCTTGGTCAGTTTTACATTTGAGGAAGAGGCAGGGCACTTGAAGTATTGGGGATTGATACTAAGAGCAATACAAGTCTTGGGAAAACTGCCCAGAAAATTGCAGCAATTGGCCTTCTTAAATCTATAAAGAGACTAACGTTTTTCATGAAATAGTGAGAAAAGCTCAACTTCATGACTAAGGCTCTGTGTTTGACATGGATTCCATGACCTCCGTGACTTCTGCAGCGGCTGGTGTGTCTTGCCCCAGGGCTGCCTGGGCAGCTTGGGCAGCCCATGGGCCAGGCGCGCCAGCTGCTGCTGGGGCAGTCTTGGGGGTCCCCCTGTTCCCCAGCAGCAGGAGTTTGGGTGTGTGGGGGTTCCAGGGATGGGGATAGAGGTTGGGGGTTGCTTGCCTTTGGGGGGTGAGGGGGCGCTCCCCGGAAGGGCGACAGCAACTCCTTTCCCTCAGCCCTTGCAGCTTCCATTGGCCACAGTTCCCAGCCACTGGGAGCTGCAGAATCAAGGCTTGAGGTGGAGTGGAGGCAGCAGGTGGAGCTAGAAGCTGGGGTCCCTGCTTCCCAGGAGCAGGGTAGGGGAACCAGCCACCCAGGGCCGCCCTCCCGGATTGCACCTTCCCACCTCTCCCCAATTTTTAGTCAGGGGTATATAGTAAAAGTCATGGACAGGTCACAGGCCGTGAATTTGTTTACTGCCCGTGACCTGTCCATGCCTTACTAAAATACGTGACTAAAACGTAGCCTTACTCATGACTATTAAGTGAGTCTGCGTTAGGGATTCGGTAACATCTTAGTAGTTTTAAACAGTTAGGTGGTGGTTTGAAGAAAAATCTCTTAATTGCAGTGATTTGGATCAGTCAAACGTGACCGAGGAAACACCAGAAGGAGAGGAACACCCACCTGCTGATTCTGAGAATAAGTGAGTACTATCCTTTTTACAACTTTCTTCAATTGCTTCACGTATCATTTAACTATTTTACTTTTTAGTTTCTTGGGTTCTTTGGCCATGGTGCCATTGGCATGAGCTGTTACCCCTGGGACCATTGGTATTTCTTCCACAGATACGTAAATGGTCACAGTACTGTTGAAAGACTGGGGAGAAGAGGGCCATGTTCTAAACTACCTTTATTTCTAGATGTTTACATGTTAATGGTTCGTCAACTACTAGGCCGCCTTCAGATTTATTTTGCTAGTAATCTGTTAAATTATAGTTTTAATATGCTTCCAAAATAAGATCTTCAAATCAAAACAAAAAAACTTGAAAGCTACCCAGCCACATCTGAGCAGAGTAACTACGCAGGAGGAGATAGTTGGTAGGCAGCACTTCTTTTTACTTTTGGGTTTCCAAAATAGTTGTATTGATGATGGCCAAACTTCTGAAAATATTCCATGTCTCCCCAGTTCTGTTGCTGTGTGTATGTGTGATTTGCAGATAACTTGACTACTTTTAATTTAATTTAACTTAACCCTCAAAGAAAGAGGGAACCAGAGAATTGGAAATCAGTGATTTTTAACACCCGTTGGATTGGTTGAACAAAAGCAAGTGGCTATATAGGAAACAAGATAATCAGTAGTGGGACATGGGGTTCATGAAAACGTAATGTGAAACTTTGATAAGATAATAAATGTAGATGAATGAAATGTAGTTTTTCAATTTTGGTATGGCATGTGATACGGTTCCATGTGACCATCTCTTAAGAAATGACAACTGGATTAGAGGGTAACTCGGAGTGTACATTTGTCTAAGAAAATTCTAATAAGGGATGTAGTACCAGTCAGTTTTCTCATTAATGACTTTGGGGATAGTCATTAGAGGAGGGCAAAGTTTTATTATTCAGTGAGGAAATTTAGATAAGAACAGTCAGACCAAAGGTCCATCTAGCCCAGTATCCTGTCTTCCAATAGTGGTCAAAGCCAGGTGCCCCAGAGGGAATGGACAGAACAGGAAATCATCAAGTGTCCTTGTCCGTTCCTAGATTGAGTATTAAAGGCCAAATTTTGCCCCTGTAAGGCTGGGGAAGACTCTGGTACAGCAGAAGTGCAGTTTGCCCCATGTCCCATGCATCTCTGTTGTGGTGAAGATCCCCACCTTCTAGTATGTAGGTGAGCAGAAGTGGGGTCAGTGGATCCACCAGCAGATTTCCCATGCACTAGGGATGGCAGGGAAGTGCTCAGGATGTGGAACATCTTGATTGGTCCTCCAGAGCCTGAGGCGAGTGTATGTGATGCATTTCCAGGGATTTCTGGCTCAGTCTAACCACTTGCTGCATGCTGGTGTTTTGAAATTTGGCCCCTAAAACAACAAAACAGTAACACATAAATCTGCTGTGGAAGGGAGACTTATTCAAGGTTAGAGTAGGGATCCATCCAACAGGGAGGGTTTTTTAGATAACTACATTTTCCACAGTGCTGCAGAATTGAGTATATGATGCACTAGATTCCCACTACCCAAAATGATAAATCAGTTGTTAATATAAAAATGTTCTTTAAAACAGATTATCTCTGAAACACTTGATGTGAAGTTGGGTGGATGAATGAAACTGCATGCTTCTGTTTGTGGCTTTAATAGTAATACCTTTTACATGTTAACATTTTGTTCTTTACCCAAAAGTAGCTCTTGACATCACCCAAAATGCTCAACTAGTAAGTCAGAACACAGTTTTGGAAAAATCAGCGTTGAGAGCAATAGTATGATAAACATATTATCGATAGATTATTTATTTAAAATAATTACATTGACGTAATTGGTGTTTTGGTACTTAGTCCATTACTACTTGTTACAGCTGTTTAAACAGTTTGTCTGGTTCTTGTTGAAAATCATTTTTACAGTGTGTATCACATGGAAGTCTTGCATTTGCCTCCCAGAATTGCATTCAATATATACTTTATAGGAAAAAAATTATGTTAAACTAAAACCACTAATTTCAATAGCTGTAATGCTAAGCATATTTTGCTGGACATGTTAGAAGTTTAGTTTGTCATTATTAAAGCTTGTGTTAAAAATGAAGTGTTTCAAACCAGAACAGACTAATATTACTAATATTAAATATGCTTAACAGTCGATCAAACAATTTTTGCTTCTCCTGGAAGTTACTGGAGTAATATCCTATTCTAGCATGCATCTGAGTAGCATACTAGTGTGAATCTCAGGTGAGCTGCATTTAATGGAAATCAGGTTTCCCCTGCAGCATGGAGTAGCTTAGGTACCTTTGAAGCAGATCTGGAGTATAGAATGCTAAAGTAGGAGAAAGAAGTCTAGTAATTTTAATTTGGTCAAGTTTAGGTAAAAGATGGGTGGGATAGAAAATAAGAAAGTAAGTTTGCAAGCTCACACACTGCTATACATCTTCAAAGAGCAGTACACACATTTATTAGTGTTCCTATTGAACCATGGGGTGGTTTACATAGAATTTCACCCTAAATTTGGAATAGCAATTTGTAATCTGTTTAAATAGCATGTAGACACTTTCCATTAGTAAAATATGCAGAATGCCAACAGAAGGGGCGTCCTTAGCCAAATGGGGACAAATAAGTAGAAGGTAACTTTACTGTCCAATGCCTGAGTTAACTGTGGATGTTAGTTTACATAAGCTTCATGGAAGAGATTGGAAGGGAAATTATCCATTGGGAGGCTGCCCCCACCACCTGAGACAGCATAGAAAGTAGCATGGAAACTGGGAATTATGCAAAGAAGATAAGAGGTGGTTGGTCAAACAAGCTTGAGTGGGAGCATAAGATAACTGGATGAAAATGGATATGATGTGGGTAAGTGGGGACTGATGTTGTGTTCTCATGTAAATAGGGCTTCTGTTTGTACAGAGCTATATATATCTTGGAGTTTACACTGAACTCATTTATTTACGTTCGATTTATTTTAAATGTTTGTTCAGCACTCTGGAAGCATGATCATACACTTCACCATTATTTTCCTTAATGTTCTTTAAACTATCAAATTAAAATTATTTACCCCATTGTTAATGAAATAGGTTTATAGAAAGCTCTCTGAGGTTTTTAAAACTTTAGAATGAGGTATTTGGTAAACTTTTTGTTGGAAATGGAGACCAGGGAGGCAAAACTAAACAAATCCAAACTACTTTGCCGCTAATTTATTATTTTGTTTATTCCTTTGGTTGTAAGTAAAGACCTTTGAATTCAGTTTTCTCCTTCTGATTGATCTCATATTGAAGCCACTATGGCTGTGTGATATTAAGGAATTGATTGCCTCAACTGATTACTTCAGTGTAGCATGAACTAACGGAAGAGGAATATAATTGAATTGAGAAAGTTCTGGCTTGAGCGCTAATAACTTCTAAAGTCCCACTTTAGGCATAAGAACGACCGTACCGGGTCAGACCAAAGGTCCATGTAGCCCAGTTTATTGTCTACCGACAGTGGCCAATGCCAGGTGCCCCAGAGGGAGTGAACCTAACAGGCAATGATCAGGTGATCTCTCTTCTGCCATCCATCTCCATCCTCTGACGAACAGAGGCTAGGGACACCATTCCTTACCCATCCTGGCTAATAGCCGTTAATGGACTTAACCCACCATGAATTTATCCAGTTCTCTTTTAAACGCTGTTATAGTCCTAGCCTTCACAATGTCCTCAGGTAAGGCGTTCCACAAGTTGGCTGTGCGCTGCGTGAAGAAGAACTTCCTTGTATTTGTTTTAAACCTGTTTAATACCAGTAGGCACATCATGACCTACTGGTATTTGTTAGAAAAGGCCAGTGCAGTGACTTACTGTAGCTTTTTGTATTGCTAGAGAATTTTCCGGTGCTGGAGGAAGAGACTAGTCTCTTGTTGTGTATTTTATTTATGACATGCAAAGCTGTCTGATTCAATGGCAGTATGTATTACATCCAAAAAACCTACACTAAAAGAGCATTAAGGTTGCAAAATCAAGCCCTCAAAATTAGAAAATGCCAGAATTAAGGCTGCCTGTGGAACCTTAATTTGATGCTCTTGTTGAGTATGCATTATGAAACAGTCCTTAATTACAAGAGTACACGACCCTTGCTTCATGCACAGGACAGACTGTGCTCTGCGGGATGAATCAGGGGTTTGTAGTTGTCTGTAAGGACCCCTACCTTGTTTGTAGTGGAAGTTGGAAAATGTACAGTGAATGAGGCATGGAATGAGGTAGAGAGAGGATGTGGTTGATACAGTTGAAAACCACCCTGTAAAGATAGGTTCTATCCCTGCCTCTGCCAGAGAGGAATTTTATGATTCTGGGTAAATCGTGTAAACAAAAATTTTCATAGGCAGTCCTAGGTTTCTCATTTTCTGGTTACCCCATGAGACACCCAGGGTCTGAGTTGCAGCAATTGTGAGCACTCACAACTGCAACTGTTGTAAATGGGGGCTCTCCTTTGAATGTATAAAGTGCTATAAAAAAACTAAGTAATATGAAAAAACAGGCCTTAAATGTAAATGAGGTAATACATTAAAATAAAAAATTAAAATTTGATGCCCAAAATTAGTTTACATTTCTGACAAATTTGGCTTTAATCTCTTTCTCAATGGATATAATGCTACCTCACTTCACATGAGTGTTGTGAAGATAAAATTATTCATGTTTGTAAAGCAATATATTATCATAAGCACTATAGAAAGAGCCCAGAAGAAATTAATGATACTGTTTTCAGCACAGGGTTTGGATGAAGATCAAAAAGAAATATTGAATAGCTTCCTTATCAGTGAGTGCTGTTTGTCCTGTGTTGAATGAGGCTGTGTCATATAGGGGAAAATATGTGATCATGTAACACTGCTCTACAGCCAAAATGCTTCTGAAATAAATGTAGTCAAACTTTACTAATTCTGGGTCACTGAGAACAAAAATGATGCTTAGAATTGTTGATTGGCTCTAGTTTTCAAGATATGCTATTGGGTCAGTATATACGACCCTTGACTTGGGAATGGCGGAGGATAAGTGAGTTATAAAGGGAAGGGATCTCAATTTAAACCAGAAATGACTAAAATACATCTTTGACTGGATCTATGAATAAATCTATGACTGGGTTTGGACAGTACTTGCTTTTTAGGCAAAACAATGAATGATGCAATCTGAAGCTGGTATTGCGTCATACATGATATGAATTGCATCATGTTATTCCTAGAAGTCATGGATGATGCAATCCATGGTAAGTGAAGCTTACCTCACTCTGCTGAACAAATTGCCCTATATCAGCTCTAGAAATCATACAGTGTCGTGCTCTCTTATTTGTCAGTGTTTGTTTTTGCAAAGGGACACATTTCTGTTTAGCCAAAGTGAGCAGAGATGCCTCGTACTTTTGTGAACAGTGCAGATAACTTCTGCTATGTTTGTGGTGAAGTGACTTCTGCATCACAAAAGCGCAGTATAACCACTATGGTTAAGAAAGTCTATCACCTTTATTTTGGCTGCAAAATTGGAGATCAGGACAAGAGGTGGGCCCCACACATATGCTGCAACACTTGTGCAACAAATCTTCGCCAGTGGTTGAACAGGAAAAGGAAATCTATGCCTTTTGCAGTGCCAATGATTTGGAGAGAGCCAACAGATCATACCAGCAATTGTTACTTCTGCCTGGTGCCTCCAGTTGGGAAAGGTTTGTCAAAGAAGAAAAAGTGGACTGTGCATTATCCAAACATTCCATCAGCTATACGCCCAGTACCCCACGGAGAAGGACTGCCGGTTCCTGATGCACCAGAATCCTTCTCACTTGAGTCAGACGAGGAAGAGGCTGAAACTTCTGGTCCTGAAACCATCAATGTCACAGGACCCACATTTTCTCCCATCCTCCTCCTCTGAACCACAACCTCATAACACAAGGTGAACTGAATGACCTTGTCAGGGATTTGGAACTACCCAAGAGTAAGGCGGAGCTGTTGGGCTCCAGACTACAGCAGTGGAATCTCCTGGCAGGTGATGTTAGGGTTTCCATGTTCCCTGACCGTCAAAAGGATCTTGTCCCATTCTTCTTCATGGAAGATGATCTTGAAGCCTGCAACAACATCAATGGTGTGATGGCAGCCCTCAACATCGTTCACGATCCAGATGAGTGGAGACTGTTCATTGATTCATCGAAGACAAATCTTAAAGCTGTTTTACTGCATAATGGCAATGTTTTGCCATCAATTCCAGTTGGTCCATATGAAGGAAACCTATGACAACATGAAACAACTTTTGAGGTGCGTAAACTGAGCAACATCAGTGGCAGCTTTGTGGCGATTTGAAGGTTGTTGCTCTCTTGCTTGGTCTGCAGACAGGATACACAAAGTACTGCTGTTTTCTCTGCGAATGGGATAGTCGTGCAAGAGATTCCCACTACATCAAGAAAGATTGGCCACTCCAACAGTCATTGGAGCCTGGGAGGAAAAGTGTTCAGCATCCACCACTTGTTGAATCAAGGAAGATTTTGTTACCACCCTTGCACATCAAGCTGGATCTGATGAAGGACTTGGTCAAGGCCATTGACAAAACACAAGCAGCTTTCACGTACCTCCATGGAAAATTTCCAAGGTTAAGCTAAGATAAAGGAAGGTGTCTTTGTTGGTCCTCAGATTCGTGAACTTCTTCGAGATGGTGCATTTGACCATGCACTGCGTGGCAAGGAAAAGACGGCATGGAAAGCCTTCCAGTTAGTGGCAATAAATTTTCTTGGAAACAACAAGGCAGACAACTACAGGTTGTTGGTGGAAAACCTCCTCAAGGCATACAAAAGCCTTGGTTGCAACATGTCACTAAAAATACATTTTTTGCACTCTCGTCTAGATTTCTTTCCATCGAACTGCGGAGCAGTGAGCGACGAGCATGGCGAGCGATTTCACCAGGACATTGCAACAATGGAGAAACGCTATCAGGGCAAATGGAGCCCATCAATGCTTGCAGACTATTGCTGGACAGTGACAAGAGATGCTCCATTTAATGAATACAAGAGACAAGCCAAGAAGCGCCGAGTAGACACTGAATAGGACTAAACTATGTACAGAATAGCTTTTTGCCTTTTGTTTCATAATAAATTTTATTTATATAACCCTTTTGCTGATTTTTAAAGTGTTACATAAACAGGACAGGTGAAATATTATCTCATAAAGCAACCATAAACACATGAAAAGACCTAGGTTTACAATTTATGATTAAAACTCTACTATCTACACAATATACATAGACCTAAAATGTAAAAACTTAAATATCTTAGAAACAGTAGCCAATCAGTTGTTTTAATGGTCATATTTGAATTCAGCACATCAAAATACATAATAAATAGCACATTTTATCTCTGAAGCAGACGACTTCTCAAAAATTGTAGACCAGTGTAATTAAAGACCGTATCATAATGCATATGCACAAGAAGGGCTAATGCTGTACTTAATTTTGGAATTTCCTAACTTTTGAGTGCTTGACTTTGCGACGTTAATGTTCTTTTAACATGATTTCTGGATGCAGTTTCCTAAGTGTTTTCTTTTTTTAAGTTTAAAACTTGAAAGAAAAAAATCATGTGAAACTATATTGATAATCCTGCCCGTGGGTCATCAGCAGGTTGGGATCTTTAAATTCACAGTAGTCCTCTACTGCTTGAGCTAATAGAGTAACTGTGGTAATGGAAGAAGGTTGTGTACCTACCATTAGCAGGAGATGGGGAGACACTTTGCTAGTGGGTTTCAGAAAGTTCACTCAGGAATAATTAAATCAATTCTAGGTTCTCTAAAGGCACATCTACACTACAAAGTTAAGTCAATCCTACGTTAGGTCGACTTACAGCACCACAGTAATTACTGCAGTTTTTCATGTCCCCGCTGCCGTCCTTCTGTTTGGTGTGTGTGTCCTCATTAGGAGTGCTTGCACTGACTGAAGAGGGGCAGTGTGGAGGGCTGAGAGCCTGGGCTCTCGGCTCGGTGCCAAGCTCCAAGCCGGAAGCGTGGCTGCTACCCAGGTTCTCAACTCCCCATGGAGCTCCCAGTTGGAGGTCAGCTACTGCCAGGGCTCTCAGCTCCCCACTCCCTGTGGCAGACAGTTACAGATGCTGCATCACCCAAACTACATCAACCTAAGCTGTACGCCTCTTGTCAAGGTGGATTTACTAGGTTGGTGTAGCAGGGAAGTTACGGTAGCAGGAGGAATACTGTGGTGTGTACGCTTACATAGTTAAGTTGATGTAAGCATGCTCTAAGAGAGTGTGCTTTAGTGGTTACAGACCCTTTTTCCCTTGCCCACCCCCCGCCCGTCTACCTGCCACTTCTGCTCCTGTCCCCCTTCTCTGCTACTCCTTGTTGCCTCTAGTCATCTTCCCTATGCTTTTTTCCTATCTGCCCAGCATCACTTCCCTCATCATCCTCTTCTGCATTTGAGCTTCTTCCTTTTCCATCCATGCTGCGTGGGCACCAGGAGGGGGTAGTTAGTATTGAGGGTGCAAAGCAGACATTCCTGTTTTTTAGTTCCAGTGCCCCTAGAGGCAGCATGCTTAGTTGCTCTTTGGGGATGGCACATGCAGTCTGATCTCAGGAGTTGTGTCTTTGCTGAACATGTGCAAACTGAGATATTTTTGGAGGCTTATATCTTTCCACATCTGTGCAAATTTTGAGAGATGGCAAAAGGCATCCTGAAACCTGGGTGATCCTCCTTGCCAAATTTCAGATCCTTCCTCCAAAGCATGGAATAGTAGAGCTTCTTAGCAGAGTAGCCGAAAACAATTTTTTTAACATGGCCAAACTTATTTTCCATAACCTTGTTCTTTGAAACAGCTGAACTGTTTCAGCTGAGTACTTAAGTCTGAGTCTTTGTTTAACATTTAAAAAAAATACCTTTCCATTATCACACCAAAAATTAAGGTTACTAAATAACAAGAAACTTTCTCATTTAGTTGATGCTTTTATAGTATTTTACATATGCTTGTGTACACTGTTCTCCCAAGAAGTCCAATGAAATGTAAATAGTGAATGTTAGTGGAATCATTTGTCCTATATAAACATACTAGGTGAAATAGGTACAGCATTGTGGTCTCAGTATGAGTAATTAGAGCACAACCTGTTACTGAACACAGTGACCAAGTATTTGAAAGTTACAAATAGGAGGTTTTTCGGCAGAGATCAGAGACACTTAGTGGGTGAAACTGCAATACTTAGGAATCAGATCTTAAGTTGTTTACCATTATTGTTTCAAGGCAGGTGAGACTAGAACTGTGATCTGGTGGAGGTGTAAACCATTTTGTGCATTTTAAGATTAGAAATTGAATGAAGAAACAAAATTATTAAAATACGTATTTGAAAAATTGCCAAGACTGAGAACAGCATATGATAGTGTCCCTCACTTAATTTGCTTGCCATCCCAGTCTTATTTTCATCATCTGCTAAGGGACATCTGAAAAACTGATTCCATGGCAAAAGGTAAAAATCTCATTTGCTGTGAAAAATAGCATTAATGGGTATAGAAATACATTGGGCCTTACTAACTTGAAACTGTTTACTGTGCTCTACTCCCATTTTGTTCAGGGACTGTTGCTGAGTTTTTATTGGTTGGTTAGGGTGGACATCCCATCTTACTTTTGAAAAGCAACACACCTTTTCTGTAGGGCAGAGTTCTGAAGATTTTCTACTCTGTATCCTAATAACTACTACTAAATCTTTGACACAATGAATTCCCCTATATTCTGATACTGATGCACTGTTTTTGGATTTGCTATGCATAGTTATTTAAAATATTAATAGAAATTAAGTAATCATAATAAAAATGAATTTCATTCAGAGAGAATGAGGTGGAAGAGGTTAAGGAAGAAGGCCCAAAAGAAATGACCCTGGATGAATGGAAAGCTATTCAGAATAAGGATCGTGCAAAAGTTGAATTCAACATCCGTAAACCAAATGAGGGTGCTGATGGGCAATGGAAAAAAGGATTTGTTCTCCATAAGTCAAAGAGTGAGGAGGTAAAGTAAAACTTAATGGTGTTCCAAAGTGCCTAGATCTCATGCTGTTAAAATATATTTACTGTTTGACTTGCAGATTTTATTTCTTGACGTGAAGATTATGGCAATAAAATTGCTGTTTAAAAGCAGGAATAGGGTGCTTTGCTACTAAAATTTTTAAGCAGCATAAATAAAACTGTTTAGTGCAGTCAGTTTCGGCTACTGGGCTGTCTCTTTTTAGCTTAGTGGGTATTATATTTTTATCTACAAAAGTAAAACTCTGGAGAGGTACTGCAGTTTTGATAGGTTCATAAGGAAGTTCTTTTTGAGCATTTAAAATAAAACCTTACCTTATCAACATGTAAGTGCATTTAAACAAATTATAGCTTAAACTTTGAAAGGCATTTGATCAAGTATCTGATAATACATTCAGTAATTTTTTATTGTTACTGTCATGCCCAAAGGTCTCAGTCAGGATATGAGCTCATTCTAGTAGGCCCTGTACAAATGTGTCTGAACATACAGGCCCTGTCTGTAACATCTAATTTCATAATGTCAGTATCCTGATGTTTTGCAGTGCTACCTAGAGCACTTGTAAAGAATATTAAATTAAAGAAACCATGGAGTACTTGCTATTTTTCTGTAATGTTCATTCTAGTAACTGTTTTATGAACCAGAAGCAGGGCAATCCTGTGTTTGTGAAGAATCACAGTATCCAATCCCCACAATATCTAGCAGATTATCGGACCTCGCACACTGGCGTTAGAAGCTTCACAGATGCAAATTTCTTTGAATTTGCTTCCTCTCCTGAAACTTAAACTGCATCGTTTTCAAATGCAGGCTGGCCAGTGGTTTAAAACAGCTTTGCAAACAGTCGTTAAGGGGCTTTTTAGTTTTAAATATTAGCTTCAAAAAAGGATGAGTGACGTGGTCTGTGACAAGCCAAGGATCTAGAACTTTGTTCCATAGTTTGCACTGACTCCCACTAAACCAGTAAATTGTGATTACTCTCCTTAGTTTTTCCAATTGGATAAATTGATGCTCTCAGCTTTTTACATCTGTCGCTCTTGTTAAGTATACATACACAATTTATTTTTCATAGAATTTAAACTACATGTATGGATAGATGAGCACTCTAGCCGCAGTTCGTCGTCTATAAAATGAGGGTACTAATACTAGCCTCTTGTTGAAGAGTACATTCTGAGACTAGGCAGTACTTGGATAATACTGTGATTGTGGCTATATAAGTGCTTAGATCTGTGTGCTGTTACAGACTCAGTAGTTGCCATTTTACTTAAACTAAAGAATATTTAAAATTTGTCAATAAAAACACTTGAATGTGCATGGGCATCAGTAGAAAAGACAGGTTTTTATTTTTTAGTTTAAATTTTGCCTTGCAGTATAGAAATAAACGAATTCACTCTTCTGAAAAGCCTTTTGGAATGACATCCTTGGGAGTCCGTATTTTATGGGGAAAGTAAGTTGTAAGCTGGGGCAGTGTTTGTGTTTTTGTTCTGTGTTTATATACTGCCCAGCACAGCGAGGTTCTGATCCATCACTAGGGCTCCTAGATGCTACAGTAACACAAATAAAAAAAATAATTTCCTGGGTTAATTTGTTTCTGTAAGATCCAGCTCTTGCTAGAAAGGCGAAGTGGAGAATGATGAGATTATACTAGGAAAAACTGACTTCCAAGGTATATAGACCATATAATTCTTTCAGAGAGAGAGAGAATTTTCTAATTGCTGTTAAATAATTGATTTTTTTATTTACCTATATGTTTGTGTGTTAAGGCAATCTAATATTGCTTTGGAAGTTTAGCAGCTCTTGAAGTCATGCAGACAGTCTGGAACCTTTTTCTCTAAACCAGATCAGTTTGGTATCTGGCCAAGGAGACTTGAATTTTATTGTCTCCTCTAAAAATAAAATAAGGATAAAATACTGCGGCAATACTGTTGAGCACATGCAAAGGTATATACATACCATATCTTTTAATTAGTAACTCTTTTTTTCTGGAGTTGCAATTTTTAATTTTTAAAAATTTATATAAAGACTCTCAGTATTTCAGCTCAACAAACGCCTCTCCCCATCCGTATTGATTTGTCATTGATTCAAAGAAGGAGATACGTTTTTATTAGCTAAATATGGAAAGGGAGCTTTTCATAACATAAGTCCCAGAATAGCAGTTGCATGAGCTCTCTCCCAACAGATTGAGGAGTACAATAATCCAAAAGTTGTCAAACAGAATCTGGAAATCGATATTTCTGGCTATTTCCATTCCTCCTTCTTTCATACCACCTGATCAACCATGAAAGCATGAAATCTGATGATGTGATATGGAATAATTCATATTTAGGCCACTGATGCAAACTTTGCTCTCATCGATAGTAATCAAAAGTTGCCATGCAATAGTGGTTTGGCTTGTATATAAGTTTGAAGTTTCAGTCCAGGTCCTTCTGGACTGTTGTGGACGATACAGATGATCACAGTGTGCCTCAATTGTTAGTCTCAACAGAGTAATCAGGCATTGAATGGGCTTGGTGATGGAACAGTTTTCAACCCTTCAAATACATTTTGAGATAATTGGTGGGCAAGTGCCACCCTGAGTCTCTAAGGATAGAGGACTTAAGTGTCCAGTGCTCGCCATCTGCCTTAAAGTCATGAAAGAATTGCCCCCCATACCAACCTCAATTTTCTTGTTTGCTGTTTCAAGGAGTTGCAGCCAAGCATTTATCTAGCTGTTTTATCCTTTTCAGATTTTCCATGAAACAGTAAAAAACCGGTGGTTGTCTAGTAACATTCACTCAAAAGTGTCTCTCATTGTTAGATTTAAGATGAGATCTATTGAATTTTGGGAATCCTGATCCAAATCCAATAAAACCCTTTCCACGTACGCATTAAATTGGATTGTGTGACATAAAACAAACCTCAAATGTTTCCCTTCAGATTTGTTTTACTGAGTCAAATACACAAATTCTGTTGACATGGCTGAAAAATCAAAATGTAAATGGCATTGTAAAAAGGATTTAACGTTTCAGGTTTAAATAATTTTAGTGGTGAAAGACTTGCTGGCAAATCAGTCCATATCATACATGTTTGCTGTACAGATTGTTTGCTATGCTTCCAAGCTTTCTTGCCTGTCCTCATTTTCATAGAGAGAGTGTGTGATGGGAGGTACCTGAAAAAGCTTTAAATTGTTTGTTGGAAAATACCTGAGATTTTTGAAAATTCAGAAAACTGTAAGTCCTCTTTGTAAACTTTTTCTGGTTCTTTTTTTTTTTTTTTAAATGACCCTTTGTGAAAAACACAAGATTTCTTATATCAGCCTTACAGTTGGAACAGTGACACACAAATCCAAACTATGTGTAGATAGTTTTTTACCGGATGAGCAATATTTTAATATACCATCTTAGGTTCTTATACTGTACCACTCACTGAGAACCTGAGATGTGAATTTGCATCTTTGTTTCCTCACTGGGTTTGCAGTTGTGGTATTTTAAATTTGACCACTGTTGAATCAAGATAAGTCACTCCATGAATCTGCAATTGTACGCAGTCTTTTTCTCTTTGTGGGTACTTGTGTAGCCTTTTATTGTTTCATATACTCAGTAGCGTATGTATTCAGCCGGTTCACTTAATCTTAGTGCCTGGTATTTCTGTATGTAATGGAGTCTCATTTCTTCCTTTTGTTTTTATACCTTTGGTGTGGACACACAACTTGCATCAGACAAAGGGGATGACAGAAATGCCGGGGAGTCCGCTGGAGTCAAATGAGGTACCAATCCTTTATAGCTGTAATTAGTGATATTTATCGTATATGCTCATTCATTAGCCCGTTCGTTTATAAGCCGACCCCCCAAGATGGTTACGTAAAAATAGCAATAGTATGTCCCTTTCATAAGCCGACCCTATATTTCAGGGGTTGGCAAACTTTGGCTCCTGGCCCGTTAGGGTAAGCCGCTAGCGGGCCTGGACAATTTGTTTACCTGGAGCATTCACAGGCACGGAGCCCTTCAGCTCCCAGTGTCCATGGTTTGCCATTCCAAGCCAATGGGAGCTGAGGGGCTCCATGCCTGCAGACGCTTCCGGTTTAAAAAAAAAAAAAAAAAAATTAGATATTCAATTCAGTGATTCCATAGAGTTTAAAATAATCAAAATTTGGTGTCAACCCATTTATAAGCCGATCCCCGCTCTTTGATGCATCATATTTTACCAAAAATATTCAGCTTATGAACAAGTATATTCGGTATGTTTTGATTTGACCTCCTTAATCAGCTAATCATTATATGAAAACATTTATATGCAAGGAAATTAATAACAATAGAGCATATAATATATGGGGTGGGTGTGTGTGTGTGTGTGTGTGTGTGTGTGTGTATATATATACACACACACACACACACACACACAACTCTTCTGTCCATGCCTGGTGCCTTGCTGTGTATCACGTATGACCGTTTCATAACTAGAATGTTTGCTCCCCTCAAAATTACAACCCTTTGCTTCCTAAGTGTCTGCTTGTCTACTTCTTTCATAAGTCCCTCTTACTTTTTTCATACTACGCCTTATACACAGAAGCCACCTCCCTGAGATAGTCCATAAAGTTATTTTTCACAACCCACCTCAAGACCCACTTCTGCCGTGATGCCTACAGGAAATCATCAGCTGATAATGGCGAGATAGTGCCAGAGAGAATTGCTGTTTGTTCGTTCATACTTAGAATAGCTTTCAAAATGAGGTGGAAACATCAAGCCATGCATAAAATGTGCCGGTGTAATCATATGTTCTTATTACTATTGCCCTCATTTCCCTCCTGTTTTTTTACTCTCTTGTTAGTTTGTCTTAAATTAGATCGTAAGTTCTTTTGAGCAGGGACAGTATCTTTATATATGTTTGTATAGAGCCTAGCACAGTGAGGCCTTCCATGATTCTCACAGTGGGGCTTTTATGTGCTACCCCAGTTTACTAAAAATATTCATTTTCTGATGTGTTTTGCAGCCTCTGGTTGTTCAAGCCATAATGTGTATTTATTGCAATAGTTGAATCATCTCCTCCTTCTCCTCTCCTCCTCTCTCCACTCCCAAAATCATAGTAGAAAATAATCGGTCTGAAGTCAACAAACGTTTATTTTAACTTCAGCAAAAAAGGGGGGATTATGTTCTCTTTGAAATTAAATTATTTAATGTTAACTGACAATTGCTATTTATGGCTCTTTATTCTGATAAAATCTGTTTTTGAATAAGCTAACTCTTTTGATAAAACTAAGTAAGTACATTTCAGGAAGCCAGCTCAAAAAAGATGCATGTAAATTGCTTTGTAATATTGATACAGTTTTCTAGACTTCCCACTGATCTTGTTTTTTGTTTTTTAATGATTAATTGTATTATGTATGTGTTTGTTAATAACACACCCAGCCTTACTGACTTGCCAATATACATTTTGGTACTGGTACTTAGGATTCCTCAACACAATAAATGCTGAATACCTTGGGGGCCAACTAGCTCCAGAAGATTTTTTTAAGTATGCACTAATATGGCACAAAGTTAGGGCTCTTGTGTAATTTTCACTATAGCTCATGATACCAATTTGTTCTTTTTTTAAGCATGGTATGTTTGCTGCCATCATGGTTGTAGTATATCGTGCGTACATCTAATCCATTGGCCATTTGGGGCAATGGTATGGTGGGTGAAGTACTATAAAACTTTTTTTCTTGGCTTTAGATAGGACAGAGGGATATGCAAATAGAGAAAGTTAAAAAGCAGTCATGTTAAATATGCAAAGGTTATCGACATTCAGTGAATAACAATTGAAATATAGAACTAGCAGGGGTCCTGGAAGAGGAGAGAACAATAGAAAATGAGATTCAGGATAGCCTTTTTATTGTTCTTAGTGAGAAAGATATGGATGCTAAGTAAATTCTTTCAGTTCTGTTTTCAGAAAAGCTAAATCAGCTCTTGTTCCTTTAATGGAATACAGGAAAGATCTAGGAATAGCCCAGTGTGTTCCATTTAAAGTTCTTTTGGTAAATGTTTCCTTTGCTGTATGCCAGCTTGTATGTCAGTGGAATTTCTGTATTATTCAAACAAAGTTGATATATCTCTCATAAGGAGAAGAACCTGCTGGTTTCTTGATCTTAGACTCTGAACCTAGCATACTTATGTACTTGCTTAAAGCTAAGTGATTGTAAGAGCAGGGCCTTAAATCGGAATTTTTTTAAGTGGTGTGGTGGATGCTTTCGTTTTAATTTTAGGCTCATGCTGAAGACTCTGTAATGGATCATCACTTCCGTAAACCAGCAAATGATATTACGTCCCAGCTGGAGATCAATTTTGGAGACCTTGGTCGCCCCGGACGTGGTGGCAGAGGTGGTAGAGGTGGCCGGGGGCGTGGTGGAAGGCCCGGGCGTGGAAGCAGAACTGACAAGGTAAGTAATCTGCTTAGATCCACAAATTCTTTTCTTTTTAACAGTCTCTTTCCCAGCAAATTGGGTTAATAGATGATAAAGCTTTTCCAGAAATCTCTGCCATTTTTAGATAAGCCATTATTTTTAACATGAGTAGTTAACCACTGCAGCAGTTTACCAAGGGGTGTGGTGAATTTTCCATCACTGACAATTTTTAAATCAAGATTGGGTGTTTTTCTAAAAGATATTTTCTAGGAATTATTTTTGGGAAGTTCTGTGGCCTGTGTTGTACGGGAGGCCAGACTAGATGATCAGTGGTCCATTCTGGCCTAGGAATCTGTGATATATGTGTATTCTTTTTATAGAGATCATTGTTTTAGTAGTCCATCCTTCCTCCTCCTGTTGGAGCGGAGAAAGAGCTTGTCACAGCTAGGAAACACATAATCAGCACTTTTGAGGTACTTAAACTGCACAATTAGCATGTATCCCTGTAAGTTTCAGGTAAACTAGTTTTCTACTAGAACTTAAGGATGCAACTTGGCAATGTTTTCATTATTGGCAAAATTGACTCTCAAAGGTTAGTATCTCCCTACAGGGATTCTTTCAAGTTTCATTATAGGTTACACGGTGCCTAGGAATGCTTTGTCATCTCTAATTGTCTATATTATCCCTGACACACAACTCACAGTTTATGGTTGCATTTTTTCCATTGACTGAGACATATTCCAGAAGATGTAAATTTTCCTCTAGAAAAGTATGCAAAGTTAGCAGACTGCAGAAACCAGGTCTTCATGTTTTCACTTAAAATACTTCTTAATTCCCTCTACCTTTTCTTGTCCTCGGTAGACTTCCATCATTACTGCTTTAGTAGTTTCTATTTTCCTGGTTTCTGCAACATTTCTGTCTCTCACTAGAAAGCGAAAACACCTAGGGCTTGTCTGCATTAGAAGAACTGTACCAGTATAACCCTAAAGCAAATCATCCCTGCTATAGATACAATATGAGCAAGTTTAGTTGGTCATTTAACCAATTTAAGTGTATCTATGCTAGAGGTTTGCACCTTTAAATTTATTTAGTTGCAGCACTGGTGCAGTTTTTCAAATGTAGGCCAGCTTGTAGTCACTTCTTATTCAAAATACCTTGCTCACTTGCACCACTCACAGAAGTCTGGTTTTTTTTTTCTCTTCTGCATTAGCTCATCTTGGATGTTTAGATTTAGTAGTTGGGAAATGCTTCTACAAATGCTGTTGAATTGGGTTTTCTTTCCTTAGAATCACGCCCAAAATCCAGGTATTTCTTGTTCTAACTTGGTACTCCAGTATGACATCTAATTTCTTGGACTGTTTTTGTGATGGCATTCTTGAAGGCTTTCAGATCTTGCAGCTATTTTGTGTTGACTTTGTGTGTTTCCTTCCAGTTGGTGAAGGAGTTTGACGTGATCCACACACCCAATCAGGTTGGTGATTTACAATGATAGTGTTTTGTTTATTTTACCTTTGAATTAGGCTAGTCTATTGTGGAGACAATTGGTTTCTGCATGGATTGGCTTTTATGGCTTATCTTTTTAGTTTTGATGGAATGGAAAAACGGGGGGGCTAGAGACCTGGCATAGCAGATCCTTGCCCCACTGATGTCCATACTCCCAGCGATGGAGGGGTGTGTGTGTGTATGTGTATATATATAAAAAAATAGGGGACTGCTTTCTTGCCTCAGTCTTATATTTGGATTTTGGCATTTCTGCCCTTTCTGTTCGTTTGAAATTCCTTCTTGCTTGCAATTGCAGTTTGGATTTTTGGAACATTGGGTTGAGGTTGAAGCCTCTTCATTCCTAATGTAATCATTACATCTTTATTCAGGTGCAGCATAGCAACCTTCATAAAAGATGGTTGAAGATGTGCTTAAGGGACTCTTTAGTTCAGCTTTAGCTTGCCAATTGTTGCTTGGTGTATTTCAACTCTAGTATATGTTAGCACAGGTTTCCACTTGAACTCAGACTTGGGTTTAACAGAATTCTATTCCTGAAAAACTAGTCTTATTTAAATTCTGTGAATTCCCAAGAAACTTATTTTTCCCCAGTTCTATTGTATATCTCTGTGTTGGCATAAATAGTTACAGATTTCAAAGTGACAAAATATTTACATTTTCATCTATGAATAAAAACTATACAGTCAACAACACTGTTGTCACCCATCCCTTTATGTCATGACAAGACTTAGAATTTGTGTCAATATATGGCCACATCACAGGTTGTCACTTCGTTCATGTCTAAGGCTGTACTTCTAATAGAATGGGATCAGCCATATGTAAACACACACACACACACACACACACACACACACACACACACACACACACACACACTTCATAGTGCCATGTGTTTTTCAAAAGGTATAAGAGAGATGTACTATACCTATAGTGATGTCCAAAATGGATAACTGAATAGTGGATTAGCAGCAGTAAAATGTTAGTGTGAGAGATCTGACAGTACTTAGAATAATTCTCAGTGTGATTTATTGTGGAAAAAATCATAGGAAATTTCAGTAATTTTATTCTGACTGTTTTATATACTACTTTGAAAACCCATTGTTTGGCATTTTAGCCATTTTCTTAACTTTAAGCTTCCAAATTGCTAGACACAAGTGTATCATTATGCATAACATTAAAAAAGACAAAGTGTAAAGATTAAAAACTTTGTGGTTCTCCAGTTAATTTCTGTAATATGTTTTTCTTTCAGTCAAGTGCTTCTGCTCCTGATGTAGATGACCCAGAGGCTTTCCCAGCTCTGTCCTAAACTGGATGTCATAAGCCACCTCTGCCCCCTCGCTGGGCCCTCCTCTACGAGGCTTGCATGCTTAAGGATCCTAAACAACTAAGAAATTTAAAAAATGAGACTGTCATTCATACCATTCACACCTAAAGACTGAATTTTATCTGTTTTGAAAATGAACTTCTCTCGCTACACAGAAGCAACAATATGGTAGTCAGTTTTGTATTTAGAAATGTAATGGTAGCAGGGATGTTTTCATAATTTTTTCAGAGATTATGCATTCTTCATGGATACTTTTTTGTATTGCTGCTTGAAAATATGCGTTTCCAAACTTGAAATATAGGTGTGAACAGTGTGTACCAGTTAAAGCTTTCACTTCATTTGTGTTTTTTAATTCGGGATTTTAGACGTTTTCTCCAAACTACGAACTGGTTTTTAAATATTGCACACTATTTCTGTTTCCTTTAATACCTACTTAGCCGATTTTTATCAACCCATGGTCAGTTGGGATACATAGAATTTAATTTGGCAAATTGTTAGTACCATGTGGAATACTATTCTGGAATACTTTAATTTAGTTTTTAATACTTAATTTCAGACTTGGAAAAACAGTCATTTTTCATCTATCTTTGGTAGTTTGTTGTGTATGCAGAATCTTTATACAAAGTTGATATCAAATACTTGAAAAATAGTCAAAGCACATTGGTTTTTGGTCAAGTACCTGCATATTGATCCAGCAGTGATGTGCAGATGATTGGTCTAAAAAGTTTTTAAAAATTATATTACACCTTTCACTCACCCTTTTACCTTTATTCCTTTCTCCTTTCAACAAAACTAGATACTTTTATTGGTAAACATTGTTTATCCTACTTAATATTATTCTTTGGGAAAGTATCCTCTAGACTGGGGCAATTCTAATTCTTTCTGTTCTACAGGACTGGGAGGTGAGAAAGGGAGCATCATCTATTTCTAATACAGTCTATTTAAATTTCATTTGGACTATGGAATTTTGGCAGTGCAGTATGTTTATATAAATACATCACCATCTGATGTATTTACACACTGTTCCATTAGCTGCTATTCTTGTTCTGAAGAGGAAAACAAAGGACACCATCTAGGCCTGGGAGGAGAATATTTGACTCATTTAAGTCCGAACAAATTCCTTAAATAGGAGACATCTGTGGTCTGCATGGGATACAAACCAAAAAAACCTTACCTTTTGCTCTAAATTTTGTTCTGAATTTTTGCTCCATTTCTTCACCCTTTGGTCTCTGATTACTCGCTGACAAATAAATGTTTTTCAGAGAGTGATTGTAAGAAGACCTGCTACGCCCTGTAGAAATTCCTTCTAGGTTAATTTAATCCCTGTGAACAGGAACATTACCACTTTCCAAATATGAAAGGACTTGAGAGAATGACTAATAAAAAAAGATTTCTTAGGTTTTTTCTTTTGTCTGCAGCATTTGTTAGGAGACTAGAAACAGGTTGCTCATTTTATTTAATGTTTTATTCTTAGAGCAGCTTTAAAATATTTGTAGTTTCTTAACCAGATAGATAGAAAACAAATGGTAATGCCCTATTTTTTTAAAATCTGTATAGGACAGGCAAAAAATATTGGAAACCTTTGGATATGAAACTTTTGTTGTTTAGCTTGCTTGCTTTATCTAAACTATTTTCTACCCAAAAAACCCAAATACACACTTGTGCTGATTTAAACAAATGTTAATACCATTGGATTAGACTCTTGTAGTGCACTCACTTATCAGTTTAAAATAGTTGGCTCTGTGAAGGAGTACATTTTTCCAAACAGTGGATAGTAACATTTTTTGTTCCTGGATCAGACACTAAACATGTTTTACACAGGTGCTTAGCATTGGGATATTCCAGTTCCTGGCACCAAGAGGTAAATCTTCATTATTACTTGTGTTCCCTTTGCAATTGCACATTCCACACCATGGAATGTGTTGAAGGTTATAATGGCATCTGTCAGTTAGGAATACAACTGATAATACAACTGTGCAAATAGCTTGATTTCCAGAATCCCTTCCACCCAAACTATGTATTTGTGCTCTCCACCATGAATCTTAACTCTTTATCCAGACTACTCCTGTGCCAGTCGAGCATTTTGAGCCTTGCTACCCCGACATTGTCACAGAAGTTGTCTGCCTCTTTGCATATCAGAGTATAGAGCAATACCTTGAATAACATGTCCGATATAATACACCTTTTAAAGACAGCCTGTACATAAAGTTGGTCCATCTGCTGTTCTGATAGATGTAAATTTGCCTCTTTTAGTCCATTTATGTCAAGAACTAAAACTGTGAAGTTATCTCTCTCTAATATTAGTGGGTGTTAACTGACATAAAGGTTTATTTTCATGCTCTTTTTAAACATGTCCTGAAAACAGACATAAGAATCCATTTAGGTTCAGGTGTCTCTTCTAGTTTCTGTCCCAAGTGTTCTAAATCTTATGGTGGAAGTGCCCTGGCATATCCGTTCGCTTTGGGTAAATGTCTCCCTCCATTGAGTAGTTCCAATATTTGCTATTGATGAGCTTCTCTTCAGTAACTTGTCTTGTCCTCTTGCTTGCTCATCATGCTGCCATGCTATGACCAGAGCTTGTTCATATTTAAAAAAGCTGGGTCAGAACAGAAAAGTTCACTCAATGTTTATGGAGGGAAATGGACAGAATCACAATACAAATTGGCTTATGATTGTACTAATTCAAAGGATTGAGCATGAAAGTTCATCTTATAACCTGAATACCATTGATCCTGGTAGAAACTATTAAGATTGATAGATAAATACAAGTGTTGGCCTCATGGAAAAGGGCATAAACTATTTTAAGGAAAATTAAACAAGGATGATAAGCCTTTTTTTGTGGATATGGTGTCTGCACCTGTTACTTTCAAAGAGAAGAGATTACTGTCATTTGACCCAATACCTTTTGCCCAGTGACATTGATTTGTATATCCATGTCCCTTAATAAATGCAGTACATATGCTTAGGACTGACCCTTCCAAGCATTTTCTAACCTATTTTATGATTGATTATAGGGATAGCTTCAGCCTCAGTATCTCTCCCACATCTACATTTATTTATGCTTGAAAAATGGCTAGTTGTAAAGTTAAAAGCTATCACTTTTGTGTGATGTGATCACACACAATGTAGTCTGCATAATGCTCTACAAGAGCACTAATGAATGCACAGATTCCTGCTGATGTCTTATGATCCCGGTACACTGATCCGTACGCCAAGGCAGCTATGTTGGCTTCTGCAATAAAAACAGCAAAGTAACAGTCTTGCTAGTGAAATAAAGAAAAGTTGGGGAAAGAAATGTTTTATTCTCACGAGCATTTATACAGACTATGGAGTTTAAGTACTTTACCTCTGGGTCTGAATGTGGATTTTATGATTGATGCCAATCAATTTTTCAAGCTTGAAACGAGGCTTTTAAGCAAGTTTCACATTGAAACTGATTACTGGGTCAACAGACTTCATAGAGCTTAAATTCTATAATAGCAAAGACTATATTAACTGCTTAATTACAGTTATTGATGCTGCACTTCTAGAATCAGCTAGCTGTACATGAAGTGGTGTGCAGCATTATGTGGATGAGTGCTGGGAGAACGTCAAATCAAATAGCTGTTTTTAGACTCCCATTCTCAAATGATTTATAATACAGGCATCTAATTTGGTTGTGGGAAGATGCCATAAGGTACTTACCGGTGGGTACTACTTTTTCTCTGACATGCCCTACCAGAATCTTCTACCAAAGTTATTAACAGATGAAATATGCAGCTTTTGAAAAGGGAGAGATCTTGGATGTCATAGCCAAATACGTTGTTTTCCCTGACTGTTAAATCTAATGATAAACCATTGGACCCACAGGACTGAAGACCTTTGCATGTACTCCAGGCTGTGTTGCTGATAGTAGTTGTCCCAGAAGCTTGTTGCTCGACCTGAAAATGAAGCAGATAGGGTAAAAAGCCGGTAGTATTTCCTTAGGGAGAAAAAACGTTGTTCCTGTTTTGCAGACCACTTTCATTAGAATGACTAATAAGAAAGTGGCCCTGTATAAAGCTAGGACAAAATTCAAATGTTGTATTGGCTGTCTGCAAGGCTGCCTGAAGCCCATATGGCATGATGATTTAAATCTACTTTGTTCACAGGTGAACTTTCAGTTCCATTGTAAAGATTGCTGTTCCTTCAGAACAAATCTTTGTCATGGCTTAAAGCTATTTTCATTTTGCCTTCAGCAAGGTTTACATTTTATATAGAATAAGAATAAAAGCAGTGATTTCTGTTCTTGTCACTAGTGAAGTAGTTGCAGTGCGCACTGCTCTTAAAAACAACTGGCCATCTGCTCAGAGTCCTGGGGACTATTAGAGCGCTTCCAGGGTAAGATGCATTGGCCCTCAGAAGAGGCTTGCAGAATACCACACACCTGCACTACTTGGTTTAGCCTAAAGACACAAGAAAGCGGCGATCGCACTTTGACTTGCTGTAGCCTCATAGGCCACACTTCCACATGAGAAGTCAGTGCTCTCTATCAACACTTCCACTTGCTGCTGGCTGGAAATTCAGTGGAACCTGCAGGTGTTCAGCATCTATGACATGCATTTTAGACACCGAAGAATGAGAATTCTGGCTAAATTTGAGGCTTATAGTCTACTAGGGTTTCAGGCAGCAAGGTCATTATATGACCGCTTCTATTCAAAGATCAAAGTATTGTTTGCTGGCCGCTGTGCTTTTGAGCTGAAAAGAAACTATTTTAATGTGCTATGTGGCCTCATATGTACTTGTCTTTTAAATGTATTTAGCAGTGACTATAAATACTAAAGGTTTTTCATTTTTTTTTCAGCTCTGCTGCAAAACAGTGCTGGACATATACCTGTTACGCATGTGTGAACAGTTTAAAATGAAATAAGGCCATTCTTTATTGGATATAATGACATAAAACTACTTCTGTTTCTGAGAATTTGTATGTGCACCAAATTGTGTAAACATTTGAAATAAGTTTGGCCGTTAGTGTTAGACAGGGCCACCATGCTGTTTAATAGTGCCAAGTGTGGGTGGCTTTACTCTTGCCAATGTTAGCACTCTCACTTTCATAAACACTGAATTTTCCCAGTGTTTAATGGTGGAGAGAGAATACAAGTGACATGGGATTGGTCATAGTCTGTTGCAGTTGAGTTAAGTTAACATGTGATCAGTATATTAAGCAGCCTTTAAGATGTGCACTTCAGAGAGTTCACATTGCCTGTTGTAATTTACTCTTTATACAGAACACTGAATAAAAATAAAGACTTGTCTGTTCTCGCTCTGATCACAAGGCAACAGTTGCCCGGTTTTTAAAGTCAAATTGATTAATTCCAGTATTTCATTTTGGATTTACAAGATAAAATGGCAATGAAAAACTTGCATTGCAACATAGAAGATTAACTTTCTACCCATAGATATTTAAGACCGTTAAGGAGAAAAGAGGCTGAATTGTCCATTGCTGGTGGTGATATAAGATAAACATGCAGTTTCTTTTTTTTTTTTAATTTCCCCTTCAAGGCCCTTCCTCCTAATATCACCACAAGTCGCCATCTTTTTTTCTGTGTTTGTATATTAGAATGGGGTCTTGGTCTATGACCTGGTTTCCTAGGTGATGATACAAATCTGTTCCAGAGTTCAAATAGCTTTATGTTGTACTCAAGAGAAAATATGCTTCATCAGTAGCAGCACAAATGTGATGGTGATCTTCTCCCTCGTTGCAAATTTTTGTGAAACTTCACTGAGCAAGCAAGTTCTTTGGGAATGAAATGACCAATTTATTGCTGCATTCGTTTTCAATTGCTATGACTGTCTCCATCTTTAGCTATGGTTTGGCCATCCTAACTGCAACAATAAAATGAATATTGAAAGTGATCCTAGTGATCTTAAAACACTTGCTTATCATGACTCCCAGGATCAAATGGGGAGGGGGGTGCGAGAGAGGGGGGAGATCCAGGTTCCTCCCACTGATATCTGTGGGGATTAGAGGGAATACTCTGATCAGTGCTAATGGGTTTTGGGCATAAATACCTTGCATGTCAGTGGGAGTATACACCCCCAAACACAAGTGGTGGGCTAGTAGTAACTATGTAGATACATTGGCATAGGTGGGGTGGGGAAGCTTGCTTTCTGCCTTTCCTTCATCTGAATATTGTGGATAATTTCTGCCCCATGTTTTATGACAATTTGAAGTGTTTTGACAATAAGGGTAAGTAGCATCTGTCATCAAGGGAGCACAATACACTTTACAGTATAATAAAAAGCCTTAAAAGAGTAGAAATAACATTCCAATTGTACCATGCAGAAATGCTAAGGGGCTTAGCCAGAGTGACACAGTGAGTTGGGGTTAGAACTTGTCTCCTAACTCCTGGTACTGGGCTTTATATTAAGTTACAATCATAACAGATAGAAACTTCGTGAAGCCCTTGACACAGAGAATGTCAAGTTGTGTAGTTCCTCTGCTAAGGCTTGTGATTGCCTGATCCTTTTGTATTGGAGTGGCGGTGATGGAGCCCTTACAAAGCTTTGTGAAGATTTCCCCAGCAATAAAGCACATCACTTTAATTTCCAAATTAAAAAGCAGATGATTTGTTTCGATCTGCCCTGTGTCCATTTTTTTCATTGCAGAGCAGTCTAAACTATGCATAGGAAAGACGTTTAACCCTTGTATGATTTGAGTGGCTTTGAACTTTTTGCTGATGGCCATTATCTGTTAAGTGATATAAAATGAGGCTCCTTTTTGTGTGTGTACTCCGCACTATTCCAATGTGCCTTTTTGTGGTACAGTTATTTTGCTGAAACATTTCTGGAGCTTCTAATTGTGTGTAATCCATTTTCCTGTTCCCAGATTTCCTTCCAGCTCTGAAAAATTGCCTCTCCAAATGACATAGAACCCTACCTCTTAAAGGCCAGCAGACTCCAGATCTCCCGAACGTTAGTTCAAGCCCGAATTAGGTGCAGAAAGGAGACAATGAGGACAAAGTTACTTATTTTTGCTTCAGTGGCAATTGGCAGATGTTCAAAAATAGACTTTAGAGCTGCTAGACAAGCTTTGTGGTTTATTGGATTGAGTTGTCATTCATTGATCAGATATTAAAACCTTAGGTCAAATGTCTTTAAAAGTGGTTGTAAACTTTTCTACCTTATAAAGGACCTTTCATCATTGGGGGAAGAATAAATTACCAATTCTAATTTTGAAGTTCAGTGACTTACTGCAGAGTAGCGGAAATGTGTAGCACTGAAATAGTAATGTTTGAGAAAAGACTGGTTACTTGTACAATTTAGAGATGAGAAAACAGCTGGAATTTTTCAGGCCACCCACTGCAAAGGTAGGTTATAGATAGGACAAAATATTAAATGGATACTATGCCTGATGTTAACCAAAAGGCCAAGGAGGAGCAATTGTTGAGGTAGTCAGGTTGGTCACATGAAGTCTTGTCTACACAAGGGAATTACTGATTTAGTTAAATTGGGGCAACTCCCTTGTGTAGACACTCTTACTTCAGTTAGAGTACAGACCTTAGGCCTAACGCTGTAGCTTCTATTATTATTATGCCATTCATCTGGAACAATATGTACTATAGCAGTTTGTGTACATTTTTGTCAGTTTTATTTCTCCCTCAGGCTTACTTGTTATAGACTTGTTGATTTATACCAAAGCACTTTTTTAAATATATCAGTTTTGCTATCCAAATTTAGAACTAGGTGTTCTAAAAAAAGACTAATAAATATGATGGAAATAGACTTTATTCAAGAATGTAGAGTTGTATCTATGACAACTGGCTAGATTTATTTTATTTGTATGTAACCTATTTTCATGAGCCAAAGTCATATTCCTGTTCATTAAGATGCCATGATTGGTTGTATGAAGGTAACATATGCACATTTCTAATCGTATGACAGAGAAGGAATTTGATGCAAGACTCTCAACTGAGTCTTCTTCTCAGCCCAGGAATAAAGAGGAACAAGATGACAATTTTTCAGAAGGGATTGTAGTTTAAAGCAAAATTTATTTGAAACCCTGCGGGAACCATTTCAGAGGTGATCATCATTTGGCTATTTTAATTCTAAGATTAAAATTTGCTTTAAAATGTTTTAGAATAAATATTTGTACAAAACTGAGCTCAGCCTTTTTGATAATTTGGACATGGAAAACAAAATAGTGTCTGAAACTAGGCCCTATATATAATATAAATAAATCATGTATGGATGCACACACACCTCACAATATAATAAGTATATAGGTATAGACAGACAATGTCCTGTTTGAATACAATAAATGACTTAAAAGAAATCTTGCAGGCATTGGAGCCTAATTCTGCTGCTAATCTGTACAGCAACCAGAAGGGTGCTCCACCTAAGAAGTGGCTGCAGGCTCAGTACCATGGACCTTAGTTTGAACTTCACTTCTCTCTTTTCAAATTTAAAAAAAAAGCTAAATAACTTACATATTGAAAATTAGCTATTTCACATGCACAGCCACTAATTTCATAAAATGAATTCCTATGAACAAGCAATATAAAAATATTAGACTGATGTATAAGACCATAAGATAGTATTTTGTTGTTTTGTTTTGATGCTTGACTACAGACCAAGTGTAATGACTATAGGGAAATGTGTGTGATTGTGTTTCATGCAAAATCCACAGGAATGTCATGACAGATCTTTTGATGTTGAAAACAGATGTGATAGGGTCCATAATGACAAGTTTCTATGTTGACAGAGGCAATAGTTGGAATAAAAAGTCTTTTGAAAATCTGCAGACAAATAAAGGGCTTCCTCCCTGACCTGCAAGAGTTACTTGAGTTTAGGTCCTTCACTTCTGAGTACGAACGCTATGTTGGTCTCAGTGGAAAAAGCTATGGTCCAAATGCAGCAGTCTTTTGCAATAATGGTGCATTTCTACTACCTAGGGGGAGGGGAGAATTCTCCTTCATCATTGCTTTGGGAGTATAGATAGATCTCTTCAAATTCACTGAGGATTGTTTCATCAGTAAATTAGAAAATAGCATTTCAACAGAGACAGTTTGGGATAGTATTGAAATAGTTGCAATGCAACAAGCTAAAATCTTAATTTATTTGTTGAAGCATTTGCTTTACCTGCCTTGAAAGGGGAACTGCTGTTATAAATGGTGAGTAAAGAAGGTCAAAGGAATGCATTAAAGGTAAGTCAAAGATCTGAACTACTTCAGATCTGTTTGAAATGTCTACATTTTTAAAAAAAACGAAAACAAAAAACCTCATATTAAAAACTCAATCTTTGGCTGTAGCCCAGAACGTGTGATCAGTCATACGGTAGCTAACAAGTCAGTATCGAATGGAAAAGAAGATGATGTGAACAAAGCAACGTAGTTTTCAAACTTCCAAGATTTTTAAGTGAATAAAATCATAGAATGTATATAAAATATTTTAAAATCTGTATCTAGACTATTTTAATAAACAGTCAAACATTTTGCTGTTGGCAGACTCTTGTTGCCTGTTTCTTCATTCCTGGAAACTATTCCTCCTACCTGCCATTGGTTCACCCAAAAAGGCAATCTGACTTTTGCTTAGTGATTCATATAATCTGCTGCAAAAATGGAGTAGGAAGCCCTTTCTCCAGTTACCCATGTACACATCTGTAACACTGTGGGCAAAGCACCACTGTAGTTAAAGTTGAGACTAGCATACTGCTTAACCGGGGCAAAAGAAAAAGTCAGCGAAGTGCTAAAATCGTACCTAATTCGATTGCCTTGAAGTGAACTGTGCTTCAGCAAGGCTCAGAGTGTGGTGTAAAACTGGAGTTTGAGCGTGGCGTTTTAGTGTCCCTTAAAAATATAAAGACCATATGACTTAATTTTACAGTGGTTTTTTTGCTTATACTTGGGACTCAAAATGGTGATTCCGATTCACCTGTGGCCCTGAGGATGTCACATTGGCCACAGCTGTGTGCTGATTGGGCTGTGGGTAGAGAACCACTGGCTTAGAGACGGGGGGGGGGGGGCAGTTGAGAAATGGATTTCTTTGTATCTCTGTCCATGTACAGGTGCAAGTAGACAAGTGCCCAGAGCCATCTAGAAGCCAGGGCTGGTAGTTTCTGAGCAGATCAGTGTTTTCCCATGGGCTGGAGAGTGAGTTTCCATGGTAGATGGAGTCATAATTGGAGAACTGAGCCAATCAGCACTCAGGGAGAGAAGCTATAAAATAGGAGATTGAGACCACCCAGTGGGCTCCCTGTATGATCCTGATGAGATGATACAAAATGGTGTCTCCTGGAGTCAGAGGCCAGGTCCCAACGCCTGTGATGACTTTGCCTGGGTCTTGCACCCAGTAGTACATCGCCTGGGGTCCTCCATAGGATCAAGCCCTTAATACCGTACATGACCTATTTGTGCCATATTTATGAAGCTTGATCTCAAAAAAGTTAGAATTGGGGGGAAATATCCTCCTTGATCTAGCAAAACAGCCTTTAACTCAAAGTTTTAGGTAGAGGGTCCACCATGGATTCAGCATAGTTATTTAAAATGTTTTAAGAGATTATCATAAGTTTAGGCTTTACCATAATTAGCATTCAATTCAGATTTCATTTTAAATAGGTTTATTTTTTAATCTAAAATTTAAATAATCCAATTTAAAAAAAAATCAATTTTTTTTTAAACATCACCCTGGTCAGGATGGTTCCTCCTTCTCTCCTTATGGTTCTGCTCCATCAGAGAAGTAGCCCCTTTGGTGGTGATCCCTTATGCAAATAAGTGACAGTCCTCAAAATGGAGAAGAGTGATAAGGGGCAGGGAGGGAGCTGTCCCACCAGGGACACTTCTGGAGCTGTAGGAGCAGGGATGAGTCAGAAGCTAGAGCCCCTTCCCCTGACACTCCCTCTGTCACATTCTGGGGTGCAATCCAGGCCAGTGAGGGGTTGTCACCACCTCCCTGTAGGCCTGGTTGCCTCAAAATGTCTTGCCGCTGCCACACCCAACCTGGGCCACTACCAGCATGTAGGTCACACCTTGAGTATCTGGGCATGGCTGTAGCTGGTCCAATAGCTCTGACCCCAGCAACCTGTCAGCAACACTCCAGTCACACTCTGGCTTCCACCAGACTTGGTTACAACCTGCAGGTGACCCCAATGCACTCCCAGTCCTGGATTTCCCCAAAAATGTGTTCTGCAATGTCCAGCCCTCTCCTGGACAGCAGACATTATGGTTTATTGCTCTTGTAAAGAGTCAATATTCAACAATTTGTTAATTTAACTGAAGTTACCAAACAGCACTGGATTGGTTTGGATTAAAAATAAAACTATTTTATTAGCAAAAGATAAGATTGTAAGTGAATTCAAGTATGAAATAAAATGAGAAATTGTTACAAGCAAATAAAAATGAAACCACGTGTCTAAAACTTAAGCTAGCAAACTTTGGTTGAAGGCTTTGTTTTAAGGTGGCCTTTCTCACCCCCAGTCTGCCAGCAATAGTAGACTGATCCTTTTCTTGGTTAGGATCTTGCAAAGGTGCTTGTGCCTTTGTTGTCTTAGGTGAAAGATTTAGCTTGGGTGTCTCTACCCCATTCTTTTACCTTTGAAGTGGATTCTTCTGAGGGTCACTCTTCAAAGTAAAGTTCATTCCATCAGTAAAGGAGGAGACATGGAGTCTGGTGATGAAGGAGGCGCGATGCTTTCTTCCCCTACTTGTTTGCTGAAATCCAAATTGTTCTGTTTCCTGCCATCATCTTCCCCTACTGTCTTGAAGACCCTGTTTACATCTTATATGTAAACTGAGGTAAACTCACACTTCTTTACTTAGAACAGGCTTGTTTAACAACTTTTGCCTAGGCAGAGCTGGTTCGTTTTGGAACATGTGCTAATATCAGATGGGGAATTCACAACTTTACATATAATGTTGCTACATACATTTCCCCATGATAATTTGACCAGCGAGTTACTAATTTTCAAATGATACCTCACAAGGCATAGTTTGTACAAAGATCATTACAGTGATGTGTAGGGTGTGAATACAGGGATGCTTTTGATCAGTCTCCCGCCCCTAAAATAATTTGAGCCCTCAAAGATGGGGGGGGCACCGTCTAAAGTTGATGAGAGGGGATTGTGTGGATTTGCCCTCTGTATTTCTTCGTTTTCAAAGGTTTCAGTTTAGCCACATTCTGAACAGGTACAAGGCAGGGATGGGCAGCCTTTACCCCACATAAATGGTGATCACACCCCTCCTCTCCCACCCTGCTTTGTGTCTGTAGTAGTCCCCCACACAAGTACATATACCAATTAACCCCCCCCGCCCCACTAAATATTAAAAACAGTAAGGCACTGATTCAAACAGAGCCATTTAAATATAAGGGACTTCCACCTTCAGCTCTGAAGGCAGTGGCGCCACCAGCAGCAGTGCGAAAGAATGGCATATTGAACAGCTGCCAAGGTGTAAGATGGATGCCCTGTCTCCCTCAAACCTCGAGTTATTCATAGCTGTGGGTACAATGTGCACAGTAAGGGTTCCCCTTCCACCCCCCCAAAAAAAAACTACTCATACACACCCAGAATACATTCAGTGCCATTTCCTCCCTCACCCAGTTAAAGAACCTCTGCTCTACCTTAAAATTTAACTTTTGGCAGTTAATATATAAATATGCTCTGCTGTAAGAACTCTCAACTTCTTATCTGTATGAACATGTCACCTACCTCAAGAGCAGGTTCTCATAAGATCCACACAAGAAAGAGGTGCAAAACATGTACTATCTTACAAAGTAAGACACAAAACACAACTCTAACCATGTGTATGTTTAGATTTTACACCTTTCCTTTAAATTACATGAAGTGGATGAGTTGGTACTATCAAACTAAAAACAATTTTGTGATTTGTTCATTTGACTAAAGTGCACAGAACCTGGCCAGAATACAAAAAACAAACAAATAAAAAAAAACAGACATACAAGCTGGACTGCTTAGTCTGTGAAAGAATTGCAGTCAATTTTTACTGCATCCAAAGTAAGTTTCCCTCCACAAGAAAACATTGGCATCAGAAGAGGAGTTGTTGGGAAAATGGAGAAGGATTTGCATTCAAATTCATTGCTTTCTTCATTTGTGTCCATAATGGGAGACAATATGTTTGAAGGCAAATAGTTCACAGTCATGTCTGTAAGTGGATTAGTAAGGTACTCAGAAACAGTTTGAATTTGCTCTGTTCCCTCCAGTACTACTTTTTTGTACAAATAAGGCAGGTGACACTTATAATTGTCTCCATCACCTGGTGTGCTGGGGGCCAAAGGTTTGTACTCAGAGTTCTTTTCAGTGGATTCCCGTTTCTCAAAGCTGTTTTCTATTGTTTGCCAATCATGACCTTCACTGTTTTTAATGTTGTTGAAGATGGGTATGTCCTTGAAAGCCACTGGTTCCCTTTTTATGAAGACTTCCTCTACTTCTATAGTTTCAGGCTCTTCAAAACTGCTGAAGTAGCTTAGGAACTGATTGGAATCTAAGTTCAGCTCATTCTGATGGGTGAGGAAAAATATTCATTATTCAGACAGTATCTTCTACCCTGTCAAAATGCAAATAGCTTTCACACAACATCCTTTCTAATACTGCTAATCCTAAAAGTAAGTTTCTGCATTGTCCTTGTATCAGGCTGATATGTGATAATCTTAACAGGCCATAAGATTCACAGTCGTTTCCTGCAATCATCCCACTGACCATAAATTCACACTTTTTTTGTATCAAGAGATTACGGACATGTATGGCCAAAATCATTTTTAAAGTGAGCATGACAAGCTTAGTATAAAAATAATTTTGAAAGGTGACTTACCTCTACAGAGGAGAACTTTTTAGCCCATGTTGAATTAGCTGGGTCTGGAATGGCTTTTCTGGACCATTGAGGTACAAGGACAGAAAGGAGTGAGCATAATCTACAAACAAATGGAACATGTTGGCATTAAAATCGCGATTGCTAATTTCTGCAAATGTAATGGCTTCAAACTATAATCTATACATCCTCACATTTTAAATTTGACATATTAAATTGGGACACCACACAATGCCAAGATACCAAATAATCAGTGTTTTGCTCAGTGTAGACTGCTTTAGTCTGGGCCAGTAGAAATTCCAGCCTGCCAGTATTTGGTAATTTGCAATTTACTTTGTTGGAACTTGTATTAAAGCAATTTAGTTTAAGCTCAATCTGGATAAAACTGTTGTGATGTTGACTGGTAGGTTCTCAAACTCTTCCCTTTGTTAACATCTATGGCTGCTCTCTCAGCTGAGTGCACCTGCCAACCTGCACTCAGATGGTTTGCAGACTTAGGGTCTTGCTATATTTATTGCTGCTCCTGGAATCCCCAGATGGCAAGTGACAAGAAATCTCTTATTCCGATTTCAACTGGCCGAGACATGCACTTTTTCCTTTCTGAGGTGGGCTGCACATCTGTTTACCTCAAAACTTGACTATTGCAGAAACCTCTGCCTTGAGTTCACCTTGAAGAAGCTAGGCTGGAATGCAGCTGCTTGACTTGTCAGGAGGGAAGATAAACAGGAGCACTCTTATACCTGTACTCTGCCCCAATTGCCAGTGACTTTCTAAACCCATGTATGACCACATTTAACCCTAATGGAAGATGCATCTCTGTCTAGGCTTTCCATTTGATGGACTTTCAATCTAAACCATGTAAAGTGTACACTAACATGCGTGATGTACACCTCTAAAAGCCAATAAACTCTCTTCCCATCCCTGCTCCTAGTGCTGGGATGTAAAAAAGGGTCCTCGAGCATGTTTTTCTTAGCCCCAGTGACTCTGTGCTGAACACCTGAGAAGGCCAAACTTTCACCTTATAGTGTACCAATAGCTTCTAGAGGCTCCAGTCAGGGATTGGGGGTGTGTGTGTGCGTGCGCCCACCCAACAAATAGGCCATTCCTGCCCCCAAAAGCTTAGAATCTAAATTTCTGGCCAGTTTTAGTAGGGATTGTAGTTCAACTCTACATTCTAGGCTGCTGGTTTTTATATCCTATCCTAATTTTTCACAGCTGCAAACACTACTCTCGCTCTTGTGGCCAAGAGGGCAAGGGACTGTTTCTGAGACACTGATTCTGCATCATAATTTACCACTAAGTGGACAAAACACTGCAAGTAGCTCCCACCTGTAATGCATCACCTCTGTGATGCTACTCCCTTAGAAGTCTAGGAATTGCCATACTACATCAGACCAGTGGTCTGTCTAGTCTCAACAGCCAGCAACAGATGCTTCACAGAAACTCCTGCAGTAAGCAGTAATGGAATGGTCTGTCTTCAGGAAGTTTCATCCTAACTCTGATAGTTACAGGTTGGCTTATGCTCAGATGCATGAGGGTTACATTCCTTCCATAGGTCTGGTTTTCTTAAGAAATCCTTACTAACGTAACACTGGATATTTTTGTTAATCATATAGCCTGAAATTTGCTAAGGTGGAGGCCCAGATAGTGACACTTCTGATATAGCTCCGAAACTTTGTTGTCTCTGCTGTTAGCATTTTGTGGTGGTCACTGAGTCAACAAGCTAGTATATAATCGACTTTGCTTTTTACCTTTAAGTATATCTTAAAAAAAAAAAGTGTCCCCTTCAAGTTTTTAAATGAATTAAATGTGGAAGGTAGCTGATATAGGGGAAATCCCTGTGGCATCAAAACTGTTCTGTAGCAGCAGATAATTAGAGAGCTCTTCTGTTCTATGAACTATATCTTGTTCTGGTCTCTAGACATCTATTACTTCCTTGGTGTATGTTGCTTTATGAAGACAAATCCCTGCTCTTAAGAGTATTCAGTCTAAGGGCTGGATTCTGTTCTCAGTGAAGTTACCATGTGTCTCATTTCAATGGGAGAAGGATTAGGTCCTAAGGGTTAAACTTGGGGGGGGGGGGGAGTATATATTGGAGGGGAGGGGTGCACATTCTCAATTGGTGCATTTCTGAACTTGCATCTATTTACATGTGCAAATACCTAACTTTGTGCTGGGTTTTTATTTAATATCATTTATGCAATTTGTTTGGCATCTTGTAAATTTCAGGTAAAATTTCAAAGGAGTTTAGAACAAGTTGTAAAAAGACATTATTATACATTCTAAAGAGGAAACTACTTTATTTTTGCAATTCAGATCTGATAAAAATAATTCACTTACGCTTTTTGAACAGATTGCACAAAGCAAATGCAGGCTGAAATACCGAAGAAGATGCAAGCAGCCGAAACAATAATCCATTCAGAAGCACCTGTAAATCCAGCAAACCCATGTTGATAAACAGCAAAAATCAGGTTTTAAATATGCTAACTCAACTGTATGGATGGTTGACCTATGAGAGTCCTGGGGTATGCTCTCTTTTTCATAAACGAAAAAGAACTGAGTACATTTAAGAACTGGAATTTGGCATTGCTGAAATGCTAAGAAAAAAGAGAACTTTGTAACATGGGGCTCTCCATTGGGCAATTTCACCCAAGACTGATTGTCTAACATATGCAGCCCTTTAACCTTTGTCCTGGGCCACTGCACTTAACATTGACATATGCAGCAAATAAACCTAGAGTCAGTAAGATGGACTATGCTAGTGTACGCTAGGCTAGGCAGAAAAGCTTTTAAACAGTAAATGTACTATGTTGTGTCCGTGAAACAATCAAAATTAGAGCTGGTCAGGAATTTTTTTGACAAAAAATTAAATTTCTGCAAAATCAAAATTCATTGGGGGAACATGTTGATTTTGCTGAAGTTTTTAAATTTTTTGTTAGGGAAACTGAAACATAATATTTTGATTTAGATCTACCCAAATCTGAATACTTCAGTTTGTTGAACTGAATCAAAATATTTCATCTGGGGTCAGTTCAACATGAATCTATGTCTGCCGCAGCTGCCACAGAGCCTCATGGGAACTGTACTTGGAGTGCTTCATGTCCCATTCTCTACAGGCCAGGTTCCCTACCTGGACATCTCCCATGATGCACCATGGCCTCTCCTCTGAACTGCTGTGGTGCATGATGGGAGTCACATAACCACTGTACATGGTAGGAGAGCTGACAAACCAAAATGAAACTTTTTGATATTTACTAATCAAAATTTTTCTGAACTTTCTAGTATATGTGTAAAATTTTGTTCTTTGACTTTCTGTCCCAATTTGGGATGAAAACAAATTGCAAACTAAGGGAATTTCCCATGGGTTTGAAAGTCTGATTCTACCAGCTCTAGTCAAAACATTTAGACAGAGGTCTGACTTTGTAACTGGTATTACAGGCATAATGGTGTGGAATACACACAAAGGAGGAAACTTCTGAATATAGGAAACCTCTGAAATAGCTGAGAATTACAGGAATTTAGAAATAATACTATTTTATTTATTTACTAGAGTCAGTGGGAATTTTGCCATTCATAGATTCATAGACTCTAGGACTGGAAGGGACCTCGAGAGATCATCGAGTCCAGTCCCCTGCCCTCATGGCAGGACCAAATACTGTCTAGACCATCCCTGATAGACATTTATCTAACCTTCTCTTAAATATCTCCGGAGATGAAGATTCCACAACCTCCCTAGGCAATTTATTCCAGTGTTTAACCACCCTGACAGTTAGGAACTTTTTTCTAATGTCCAACCTAAACCTCCCTTGCTGCAATTTAAGCCCATTGCTTCTTGTTCTATCCTTAGAGGCTAAGATGAACAAGTTTTCTCCCATCTCCTTATGACACCCTTTTAGATACCTGAAAACTGCTGTCGTGTCCCCTCTCAGTCTTCTGAAATAGCTGAGAATTACAGGAATTCAGAAATACTATTTTATTTCTTTACTAGAGTCAGTGGGAATTTTGCCATTCACGTCAATGTGAGCATAATCAGGCCCTACTTTATCCCTAGCTTAAATATGTAAGTAGTAATTTGAGGCCACTGGGACTGTTCATATTGAAGTCTGTGCCAAAACTCCTATTACCTTCAGTGAGGTCTAACACTGCTTGCCTTACTTATGTGACCAGTCCCACTGGACTCAAATTACTACTTGCATATCCTAGTTGTCTCTACAGATGTCTTGTGGGAAGGTGGGCAATTGGAAGGGAAAAAAACATGCACAATTTTATAACCAGCTGAAAATATCCAATTATTTTCTCTGTAAGGATTAACAGGAGTAGGTACAATCCAAATCTGTGTGAAAGGGCTGGGGCCAGGGATAGCTAAGGTGTCTTTCTGCTGGCTCATCACACAAAGGTCTTAAGATGAAGCTATTTGTTACTTTCTAGGTAAACCAGTTCCTCGTTCCCTATAGGGCTTTCTCCAGCCATGGTTGAAGCTGTCATCCACAAAACGTAGTTCACACCATGCTGCAGGTTTTTGATTAAAAATGAATTTCTGGAAGTCTCTTTATGGATGACTGAAAAGAGAAAAAAAGAGAAATCAACAAAGAATCCAGTGTTTTTATTTCTCTTGTTTAATTCTAAAGAACTGAACCCTCAATTCTCCATCTCACTTTTTCTCCCTCCCTTTCCTTGTTCTCTGAGTCTTGTCTTCACTGCTTTCTCCTACTCTTAGCTACCCATATTTATTTTTCTTCATAACCTATGCTTTGAACAGGATCCTCCTTCACCAAGTGCCCTGCTTTCTCCTCTAAATCTCTGTGCAGCTTCTTTCATTAAGCTTTTCCAACCCAGCAATCTGTCCCCTTTGCCCTTTTGAATCTGAGTCATTATCTTGTTATCCTATTTGTCTGAATTAGATCATATGCTGCTCAGGGTAGGTACTATGATTGCCATGTTTGCTAAGCATTATGTATGCGTAAAGGACTTTGTAAATAACCATGTCCTGTACATAAAGAATTTACAGTACCATTTTCTGCCCTATTCTAACTGGTGTGATTCCTAAATTGTAAAGGAACACTAAGCACAGATGAGTAGTGTTCATATTTGAGCAGCTACTTTTACTTTCTATGGGCTGCTCCTGCAATGAGCTCCAAGAAGGATGGACTCAAACTCCCATGCAGAGCCCTACTTCAAGTCAGTGCAGCTCCATGTGGTCAGAGAAGTCTGCCTATGCAGCATTTGTAATAGGACGGGGGAGGGGAGGAAGGGGAGACAGGTTTACAAATTATATACACCTGATTTCATTTTCTACCCCAATGATTAAGGTTACGATTCTGCCACAGCTGTCACGCATTCCGTGACTTTCCGTGACTTCTTCTAGGGCAGGGCTGGAGCAGCTCTCAGCCCCAGGGCTGCCAGAACAGCTGACTGGCGGCCAGCCCCAGGGCCACTGGACCAACTGACCAGGGGCTCAGCCCCAGGGCCACCGGAGCAGCAGTCCCCCAGCCTGCTGGAGCAGTGGCTGGGGTTGGGTCAGCAACCATGGGTCTGGAGCAGCAGCAGTCAGCCCCTGCCGCAGAAATAGCAGTGGGCTAGAGCAGCTGCAAGTCCTGGCGGCACTCTGTTTGTCCCTCCTCCCGCAAGCGTATTTTTAGTAAAAGGCAAGGACAGGTTGTGGGCTTCCATGAATTTTTGTTTATTGCCTGTGTCCTGTCTGTGACTTTAACTAAAAATCACCTTGATCGATCGGTCCTTCAGCCCTCGTATAGATTGCACCGATCACAACACATCTTCCATTCTTCTCATATCCTGGCCTCCCTTCTCCATGTACGGCCATATCTTTTCACAATAAAGTTTTCCCATCTCTTTGGAGGTTGGCCGAGCGGTTGTTTCAGTTCCCATGGGTACCACTCGGCAACAGCTGCAGTCCATCAATTGTCAGCGAGCCTCGCTATATGCCCTTCGCATTTTACTATGCCTGCTCTCAACAACGTCGTGCACTCCACTCTGTTGTCTGATCACTTCTTTGGGGATTCAGTTGCAGACTGAAATTCCCAGAATTCTTCTTTCCATTGCCCTCTCCGTGACAGACAGTTGCTGCTCCTCTGACTTCATCAGCACCCATGTTTCGCTGCCGTACAATATTGCTGGCAGTACTGTTGAGTTGAAGAGGCTGGCATATGTTCCCTTGTTGATTTTTCTTTGGAGGACATCCTTGATAGAATTGAATGCGCACCAACCTGCTTTCTTTCTTCGCAAGAGTTCACTTTCCTGATCATGGCGCATATTAATTTCTTGGCCCAAATAGACATATTGCTCAACTTCTATTTGTTCTCCCTTGATCTGTTATTTGGGCTTTTGGCATGGTATCAGACCACATAAATTTCGTTTTGAAGCAGTTAATTTTCAGTCTGACTTGGCTGCTTTTTGTGTTGCGTTCTCGCAGCATTTTCTGTAGTTTGATAGTATTTTTGGCCATCAACACTTAATAAAAATACTGTGACAAAATCTTAGCCTTACCTATGATTCATTACTGGTTTTTCTGAATGTAAAAAATCCCTGCCAGTAGCTCCAAATGGATCAGAAGCTCCCAGATCACAAACTGGTCTGTTCACAGAATTAGGAGCTAGCTAATAGATGCTCATTGAACAGATCCCTAGTGAGTGTCATTTTTAAGCTTTTATTATTTTATTAAACCTCATTAAAATCCCTTATGGTAGCAAAACTATTCCTCAGACTGTGAACTTGGATGTAAATCCGTGCAGACGTTGGCATGTTTTCTTCTAGACAATAGTTATCTTGTACTGCCCCGTTACCGTAGTACATGAACATCTCACAATCTTTTAATGTATTTATTCTTACAACACCTGGTGAGGGAGGAGAGTACTACTGGCTTTTTTTTTTTTTTAAGCTGACAGGGTGTTGAGGCACAGAGAGGCTAAATGACTTGCTCAAGGTCATACAGGAATTCTGTCAGAGCAGGTAACTGAATCTACATGTCTCAAGTCCTAAGCTAGTGCCCTTACCACTGTCCTCCTTCTCTGGGTTAGCTATTTGTGTAGAAATAAACTGTATTTACATAAGGAAGAAAAACAACTTGATAAAGCACCGAGGACAAAATTAAAAACTAAACTTGCTCCTATAAAATTACTTTAAAGGTGAATGAGAGTGTGCTTTCTTTTTTTTGCTTCTTTCCAATATTTTTTTTTAAAGTTCTGAATGCATTTTGTCAGGAGGCTGTTGGGAGTGAGGGGGAGGGGGTTGGCCTTTGTTTGTTTTTAAGCGTGGAAGTGGTTTTTTTTCCCCCTCTTTCTTAGAAACAATAACTCTTCCCTCTGTCTGTTGGCAGAATTCTTGGATGCCTCAGAAATGTGGACTGGGAGGGTTCTCATTCCATAATGGAGGAGCCAGCAGGCCAAATCCTTATCCAAGAAATTTTCTCCAATTCTTTAGTTAAAAGGGGTGGTGTTTAAAAAAAAAAAAAAACAGTTTTAAGCAGTGACTATAAACTGCTTCCTCTCTCAGGCTCCAATTCTACAACCACTTACATTCTTAACTTTATTACTATGTGCTGTCCTATTGATTTCAGTGGAACTACTCACAATAATAAAGTTAAACACATGCATAAGCAACATCAAGGTCTCAATTAGGTTTGGGTTCTGTGATATCTCTGATGCAATAAACTTACTACTTCTCTGATCACACAAAATACCTGGGTAGATAAGACCTGAATTTCATTTAAAGGAAGTAAAAAAAACCCATGCCTTGTAGGTTATCTTCATACATACTTAATGAGCAGAAGACCCACCCCAGCATCATAGAGATACTACAGCCTGAGATTTGTAGCCTTCCCACAGTGATTACTTGACCTGATCATACCCACAGGTGCTGTCAATAAGGAACTTGAGAGCAGAGAAAAAAAAGTGGAATTTAGGGTTTGTTTTGTTTGGTTACAGTGTAAAAGGTGAGTCTATATATGGGCTGTAGCAGAAAATAGCTGCTTTTTATTACTGATTCTATGTAAAGACAAAGATGTTTAATTGGGCAGGAGGCACTTGAGAGATATAGTGTTATAAAACAGTAAAGGACCGTTCAGTTGAAGTGATGCAAGTGGGAGTAAGGAGAACAGAGCATGTATGGCTGTAACAGAGGTAAGTTTTTTGTTTTTTTTATTAGTCTTGAGAACCTAGAAAGAATACAGAAGAATTAACACTATTGTGGGTGTAGTAAGACTTATATTATTCTGCAGTACAATGATTACTAGATATTGCCTGAATATTGGATTTTTTTATCCTTGGGATATCACTGGTTAGTGGTGAAAGATCACTCTCACCTCAAAAGATGTTTGTGAGGTGACATTTTGAAAGGCATATTTGTGTTTTAAGAACTCTGTTATTGCAGTGCCTGGATACAATTGAGAAAGGAATGTATATGGGTTTGTTTCTTCTGGAGGGCATGGTGGATATAGGAATTACAGTGTTCATGGGATAATAGATGACTTGCACAATAAGAAAGTGGTGTGTGTGTGTGTGTATATGTATGTACTGATTAAAAACTTCATTGGTATGTGTATATCCTGAGTGACTTCTGAGTAAATCTGTTACCTTATCCATCTATAACTAAAAGGGACTACATCAATTACTGTTAAGTAGCTTTAAGTAGATAATTCAAGGGTAGCAGTGTGCACAGATATCCTATTTTTGTCTTGCTAGTACAAGTGACACACTTTTAAAAACTGACTCTCCAGTCCCTTCTGCAGATATTTTTAGTAGAGAGAGGCCCAAACCAAAACCTGGAATTGGTTGGCTCCAAACTCTGGGGAAGTTCAGCTCTGGAGCCAAGCCTTGTGGCTTTTGGGCTCATGTGTATCTTTCTAAATGCATTTTTTCCTCTTACCTAGAACAGTGGGGTTCATATTTTCAATGTCCTGTACAAGAACAGGGTTTAAATTCTGCTTATTTTTTGCCAGATACCTACCATAAACTTTAGGGCCTTCCTCTGAGTTTTTCTTCTGCAAGTATATATTGTAGCTAGTGATACAGCCCATTTGCTGGTGGCCTGGGATTTCTTCCCATGAAACCCAAACACCATCTCCTTTTACTGCTGCATAAACCTGGGGGCCAGCTGATGGTGCTGCAAAACACAAGATTTTATTTTTAAGGACAAACGTTTAGGCTAGTTTAAACAAAATGTCTCGTACTGAATAGCCAGAGCTTGCCTTCCTGTTTCGAGTATCCTCTAGCTGAAGCCACTTGTCCAGCTCTGTTCCTATAAAGTGCAAATATGTTGATGTCATAGCATACATCATGCTTTATGTTCTCTGAAACGAGAGAGATCAGATATGTGGTCAATTGAAATATTATTAACACAATTACCTAACCATCTAAAGTGGAGACTAGGCTTCAATTTTATTACATATATTCTTCAAATTGAGCAAGAGGCTCTATATGGTCTCCTCTCTGGCAACTTTGCATCATCTCTCTGTTTGTGTAAATAGCTTTAATGTTTGTGAAAGCTAACAGTCCTGAAGACTGAAGTCCTTTATGTAGCCATGGAATGGGTATAGCATGAGTCACCACAGTGGAAGAAAAATCAAAAGTCTGAGCAAATCTCTTCAGCCATTTTTGAGTAATGGGAAAGCAAAGGAGGAAACAAGCTGTTACCCAGTTCACAGTTTTAATATATATGATTGATGGCTGCTATAACAAAGCCAGATTGGAAGCAGTGCCAGTGATGGCCTCCTATCCCACATTCAGAACCATGGAATATGAGCACCTCCCCACTAGAAGGGTCTCTGGGGGTTGTGAGATGCTGCTAGTAACTCACTCTCCTTCTGGAGAGTACAAGATAGTAGCATAAGCTTGCTGGTTGTTTTCTGGTCTACTCCAGAGACAGAAGGGTCCTTACTCCTGAAAGGCCTAATAAACCAACAAGGTACAGTACCAGTACAGTATATTGGAAAGACTATTTATAATAGTAATGAGCAAAGTACTACTGCCTAGATAGTCCTTCAGCATACTTTGTACTGATTCTAAGTTCCCTTGTTAATCTGTTTCAGTGTTCAAACTTCATGTAGCACTGTTCTTAAATCATCTGGAAGGGACTACTACTTATGGAATGTGAGAGAACTGACACAGAACAGTCCATTTACCAGTTACAAACATACAAGGAGTCACTGACAGTCTAACCTAGCGCAACTAAGATTATTACATAGCAGCCACTAACTATTTTTAAATGCTTTCAATACTGTAACTGTTCAGCTTGGTTTAGTAGAAATTAACATTGAATCAGATGGTTCCCAACACAAAGCGTTCTAATTGGAAGGAGAATCCACTTCTAAACTGTACAATTACCTGATATTATTGTGGACAAATTGGATGCTGGAAATTTTATCCAGTTCAGATGGGGTTCAGGGCTACATGTCTTTGCCCATTCCACTATATATCCATTGAAGGCTGCAGATTCAATGGGAGGTGCCCAAATGACAAAGATGCTGGTATTCCCCATTGGTGTAACAGAGATGCTCTGCGGAGGAGGTAAATCTTAAAAAGGAGAAAAAAACACACAAGTTGCCTGTAACACTCCCTTAAACAATATCACTTATTTGAATCTGTTACTCATGGTCTGTTGTATTTTGACTTGGTAGATTGGATATGTGCAGTTGCTGCCTTTCTTCATCTTAGCGCTACACAGTGTACAGAATCCTTCAGCAGAGAGAAAAGCTCTCTGTGCTAGTCTGATTACAACTAAGCTGCTAAAACGGTGGGGTTTGTTTGTTGTTTGGCTGGGTTTTTTTATTGCCATCTGGCATCATGGTACAGCAACAGGAGCACTGCTACCTTTACTCCTTAATGTCCATGGTCTTCCCATGGTTTCTACCTACCAACCATTCTAATTACACCCATGCTTCCACCAAGAGTCTGGAACATGTCTGATCCACATAAATGTAAAATTTTGCTTTCAGACACAGGGCCACATTAATCTCTTCTTCAGGAAAAAGCTGTGGGAGGGAAGTTGGTGACAAAGGTGGGTTAGTAAGTTGCTATCTACTACTGAAGTATGACCATGCCACATATCTGACCTTGGTATAACAAACATGGTTGAGTTGTGTCCACTCAGCAGCGTTTTTCACAATACAGCCATGTATCAACTGTCTCTATCCATCTTAGGCAGCCTAAGTAAAGAGGGCCTATATCAACCCATTCTCAGCAGCTGATATGCCATACTGTCTCAGTTGGGGAGAGAGTGTCTAGAAATAGTAATGCAGAGCAGAATAAGCAACACGTGGAGCAATGCACCCTGTGAATATTCTACTACAAAGTTAGGGCAGGGCCCAGTAGTGGATCCCATCGATAGTTTAAAAATAAGCATTACTCCTGGGCTACAAGAAGGCAACTATGTGCCAGCCTAGGCTGCAAAGAAGGATGAAACCTGGCTAGTTGAGTCCAGCTGCTGAATATTAACCATGATACGTGGACACAATGTGCTTAGAGCCAATCATATTGCTCATTAATTACAACCTCTGACAAATTATTAGCAGAGACAGCAAGCTTCATAAGCACTAATCGCAACTGTATAAAGAGGTAACAGGGCTTTGAATGACCTTCTAACTTAAAAGCTGAATACGTCAGAACACAGAGTTCTGCTCTGTTCAAAAGCAAGAGCCAATATTTCTCGTAACTCAAGCAGTAAAGGTGTTTACCTAAAATACTCAGATCAGTAATGATGGACGTTGGAGATGAGTTTCCTTTTGAATTATGAGCATAGATCATTATGTTATAATCCGCCTTGGGGAGGACTCTAGTGAAGTGGGTTTGTGTGGTAATGTTCACATCTGTCGTTCTAGGACTCTTCTGGTTTAGTGCTTGAAAAGTCAGTGTGTAATGCAGGATCTTTCCTCTTGCTTCTGACTTGCTCATAACCTACAAAGAAATATACCTTATTACTTTTCCCCATTATTTTCCTGGCAAGATCACAAATATTCAAAAAAAGGAATTTGCCAAAACGGTTAAGAGCACCTTGCACTAGCGCCGTTCAATTGAAATTAATTAACTGAAGTGCTTCAAGAGACTTTGGAAAGTTTTCACGTCTGCTCTTCGATAAAGATGTTAACTGTCTGAGAACTATACATCTTACCAAAAGCTAGGGCTAGTCGTTCACAGGAGCGTCTGGTGCCTTTACAATAGCCTGTGCATAATGCATGTACAGTATAAAGGTTCAATAGAGTAATAATTAAACTCAACAGAAAAGGTACGATACCTAAAAAAATTAGCATAAAAGTATATGCCAGGAGAAGAGGCTGTAATAACTGATGAGAAATCCTGTCTAGAAAAAGCCATGAATTCAGATCAAATATTTAGAATATAATGGGGGAGTTATTTGTTTTTATATACATAAAGGCTTTTCATATTCAAGATGTACCAGAGCCTTCTACACAGTAACATTTTGTTTCTGTTAATTCTGTAATTATGAAACAAATGCAGCAGCTACTAAAGAATCACCATTGGATGTTAGAAAATATATTATGAAGACTGGAGAAAGTTTGAGGATCCTGCCATTTCCACTCAGTATCAAAAACAGCAATGGGCTCTTCCAGCAGAGACAAACCGAATGAGAGGCCACAACCCCTACTGTTGAAAGGAAGTGTGCTGGTGCAAGCCCCATCTACTGATGGAGAGTGCTGCAGCTACACTGACCTAGAATACTCCCAAAGTAGCATCAGGCTTGCAAAGGCAAAAAAAAAACTGTAACAAAAACTGAGACTTCAATAGTACTTTTGTTATGAACCTGCTATCTTCTGTTTTTTAAAGAATCTATTTAGATGGCATAGGCATATCTTGGTTTGTTTTTTTTAATTCATATGCAGACACTATAGCGATCAAAGGGACACTACTCTGTAGCTTAGATACCAAATACGACCTACCTTAAATTTACAATCTGACAACATTCTCTAGTTCACTCATTATTATTATTATTGTTCATAAGTCCATTGCAATTTATATAACAAAATATATAGCAAAGAGATGTTGGCTGAAGTTCTATGGCCTGTGTTCTACAGGAGGCCAGGCTAAATGATCATCTAATGGTTCCTTCTGGCCTTAAAAGCTATGCCAAGATACATACTAATTCTATGGCAGAGAACCTTAATTAATTGCAAAACTTTTAGCTCATAAATGAACTATTTGAGCTGCAATTATACCTTTAAGGAAAAGTCCTAGGGAACTCAATAAGGCTGTACAGACTGTTATAGGTTGGTTTCAAATGATACAGAAAGGTTATCATTCTTTTAAATAATAAATAACTTTTCCTTAAGGGAAATAAATATATAAAATTTTAATTCAGCTTTCCCTCTCTGTAGAGGAGAGGGATGGAAAGCTGGTATTTGTGGGACCTGTGGTAAAACAATGGCTTATGTCCTGTGGGGTGGTTCCGTGGAGGCTAACGCATTCTGTTTCCCAGAGCTGTCTCTGTAAACTAACAAACCTGAGATCAGTAATGTTGGTTGACTCCATTCAAAAACCATGAAAAACAATGCACTGATTTGCTAGATAGCTTTGTGTGCATTTAAAAAAACCCACTGTGTTTTTGCTTCTGCTCAAATGCCTCTTCTACCAAGTAGCTACACGTAATTAAAGTAATGCTTATGGCTAGGGTTTTCAAAGGAGTTTAAGGTCGTTAGGCACCTAAATCCCATTCAATCAAATCAGTTCACTGGGAATTGGTCACCTAACTCCTCCTTTGAGAATCCCCATTGCAAAGTTGTGCCATTCGCTACTACCTTAGCTACACTTCAGTGCTGAAAGGATTTTTTTTTTGTGAGAAAATGATTCATTAGATGCTGCTATCCAGGGGCAAGGGGAGAGGGAGGTGGAAATATAAAGAAGAAAAATCATTGCTCATGTAAGACCTGCAAAAAGATATTCTACCTGTGCTCCCTCTGCTGTGGAAAATTACTAAGGAATACCATCTTGGGACCTGTGACGGTTCTGGAAGCACTGATTAGAACAATAGACAGATCTCAGCAATTACTACTTCTGTCTGCCTAATACAATGAAAGAAAATAGATTCTTGTGTCCCCTCGTATACAATCTCCCTGTTGTAAGTTTTTATAATATGAACACACTACACATGGGCTATAGCTTGTCCATTAAAGGCTCGATTTCAAGCCCATTGTCCTCCATGTAGTCTTTCCATACAAGCCGATGAGCTTTGAATCAGGTCCTAATTCAGAATCTCCTCTGACGACAGCTGGGAGAGCTGTCATTTCCTGGAAAAAATATACCAGCACATCTTTCCTCCTTTCCAGGAAGGGGTATAGTCTGATCTAACACTTCTCTCATGTGCGTATATTCCTTATGAGAATAAAGAATTGGAAAAGAAACTCAGGAAATCGGAACGACTTCAAGAACAACTGCTGTGGCTACCAATCATCATGACTGTGGTCTGTCACTAATCTGAATGACAAACTATCTGTTTGTTCAGTGCTTTTCGCATCTTCCACATCTTGCTTCAGACCCTCAGAATACCTATAATAACTAACTCAGCCACTGTTCCTTCCAATACCCATTTCAAGATGAGGTAACATTTTTCTGAATCAGACAGCTATTTATAGTAATAGTCCTCTTTGCTAGAAAATGATACTCATATCAACAACTGTCCTTTAGTAACCCATTTTCACTTCCTTCCTACCTCTGTTCTAGAAACTGGAGGAAGTACAGTCACACCCTAGGCATTATTTGAAAGCTTATTTAGACTGGTTAACTGTAACTCCTTACCAGAAATTAGCAAGTCAGCAGTGGCACTTCATGTTGGAGAAGGTCTGAATACATTGCTTTTAATTTGCAGAAGCATATTTGTTGTGATTAGAAGTAGCAGCTGCTGTGTCAATTATTTACCAGATACAAAGAAAGTGTTACTTCTTCATATAACACAAGAACCTGGGAGTCACCCAATGAAATTAATAGGCAGCAGGTTTAAAACAAACAGAAGGAAGTATGTCTTCACACAACGCACAGTTAACCTATGGATACTCGTTGCTAGGGTAAGCTGTGAAGGCCAAAACTATACCAGGATTAAAAAAAACTAGATACACTCATGGAGGACAGGTCCAACAATGGCTATTAGCCAAGATGGTCAGGGCTGCAACCTCACGCTCTGAGTGTTCCTAGTCTCTGATTGCCAGAAGCTGGGAGTGGATGACAGAATGGATCATTTGACGATTGCCTGTTCTGTTCATTCCCTCTGAAGCACCTGGCATTAGCCACTGTCGGAAGACAGCATACTGGACTAGACTGGACCATTAATCTGACACAATGTGGCCATTCTGATGTTCTTAAATTTTGAAATGCTCCATGAAACTTTCCGCATTTTAGAAGATCCTCAGACTAAGATATTATAAATAACACCACAAAAGGTATTTCAAAATGTCTTCCCCACAGCAGGGTTGAGAGTTGAAATGTTGGGTATTGTCTCTCCTATCTCCCTGGAAGAAAGGGGGAAGTAGTGATGGAGAGCATCCTTTTTTAAAGGAAAGGGGTGGGAAACCATAGCTGGAACACTTTTACTCCCCTCTATCAAGTACTGCTACTCCTACTCCATCCACTGGCAGGAAATGTTGGGACCCCAAAAACTCTTCAGCCAGGAACTGGCTCCCTCTTCACATTCCCCTGCCTGGTGAGTCTTTGCTGCACTGATCAAAGAGAAGAAAACTCACAGGTAGCTGAATTTCCTCTACTCCTTGGTCTGCTCTCTTAAGAAAGGGAGGCAAGGAGGTAGCTCTCTTTCTGCTGTTAGCAGGGGAAGCGGAGCTGTGTTTTTCCTTGCTCTAAGCCCTTTCTCTTTAAACACATAGTAAAACACAGTCCCTGCTTCAAACTTGACTATATACTTTTAAATTCACTTAGATTAGTAAAATCTTACCTTCCAAAAAAGAGTGATATTCTGTGTTTGGGAGTCCATATCCTGCATTATGTACCAGACATCTAACAACCCACTTGGCACTGGTTGGGGGAGAAAAAATGTGTAGAGTTTATGACTGCACTTTGATACAAATCTGCAAAATGTTGAAAGGTATGAGGGAAAACAAAACTAAATTGAAATAGAAATGTTTTTTAAATGGCACAAAACCATGCAGCCAGGAATCCTTGAAGGGACCCTTCTGAATTTTTCATTCATGTATAGTACTTAGTGGTTACAGTGAGAGGCACTTTATAAATGTTTATAGATGAACGACAATATAAGTACTAAGACAGGTAGGTTATGTTAGTGGTGTGATTAAGTACAAAGAAAACAAGATTCTAGGGCATCCATCCAAACCATAAAACTCAGATACATTCTTAAGGCTACATCCTGCCATCATTCAATTTATAACATCATGCTAACAAAATCAGCTGCTAATAGTTGCATAAAACTTGGAGAGAGTTAAACCATTTCAGCACTAAAACAATTAACCTTGTGGTTATGCCACAGCACTCAAGCACTGGACAGTTTTTTATTCTTACCGGCTCAACATCTGCAAACTTTTCTGTGGCTACTCAAGACACAGCAACAGCTCCATAGATAACATTCTGGTAGGGTTTTTCTTGTATGATTTATATCTATTTGTGACTTACTTTCTTGGTAGAAAGAGCACTAGATCTAAGCTCAATGGGAATATACTGTTTCTTATTATGTTACTGAAAATAATAAATGTTCATAATGAATAAGTAGGGATAGGATAGAGGGACCTAGACAAATTAGAGGATTGGGCCAAAATAAATCTAATGAAGTTCAACAAGGACAAGTGCAGAGTCCTGCATTTAGGATGGAAGAATCCCATGCACTGCTACAGACTAGGGACCGAATGGCTAGGCAGCAGTTCTACAGAAAAGGACCTAGGGGTTACAGTGGACGAGAAGGTGGATATGAGTCAAGAGTGTGCCCCTGTTGCCAGCAGATTGAGGGATGTGATGGGTGAGGTCTCATCTGGAGTACTGTGTCCAGTTTTGGGCCACACACTACAAGAAGGATGTGGAAAAATTGGAAAGAGTCCAGCAGAGGGCAACAAAAATGCTTAGGGGGCTGGAGCACATGATTTATGAGGAGATGCTGAGGGAACTGGGATTGTTTAGTCTGCAGAAGAGAAGAATGAGAGGGGATTTGATAGTTGCTTTCAACTACCTGAAAGGGGGTTCCAAAGAGGATGGATCTAGACTGTTCGCAGTGGTAGCAGATGACAGAACAAGGAGTAATGGTCTTAAGTTGCAGTGGGGGAGGTTTAGGTTGGATATTAGGAAAAACTTTTTCACTAGGAGGGTGGTGAAGCACTGGAATGGGTTACCTAGGGAGGTGGTGGAATCGCCTTCCTTAGAGGTTTTTAAGGTCAGGCTTGACAAAGCCCTGGCTGGGATAATGTAGTTGGGGATTGGTCCTGCTTTGAGCAGGGGGCTGGACTAGATGATCTCCTGAGGTCCCTTCCAACCCTGATATTCTATGATTCTATCATTAGTGGTGTCAAAAGTTGTAGTTAGCCCAAAGAAGAAAAATGTTCATGAAAGACTGTCAGGGCTGGATCCCCACTTTGAACTTTAGGGTACAAATGTAGGGGCCTGCATGAAAACTTCTAAGCTTAACTACCAGCTTAGCTCTGGTTCGGCTGCCACCATTTCAATGGATTCCCTCCCTGGGAAGCCTTGAAAAACCTTCACCCATTCCCTGGTGAAAACAAATCCAAACCCCTTGGATTTAAAACAAGGGGAAATTAACCATTCCCCTCCTTCCTCCCACCAACTCCTGGTGAATCAAGATCCAAAACCCCTTTGGATCTAAAACAAGGAAAAATCAATCAGGTTCTTAAAAAGAAGGTTTTTAATGAAAGGAAAAGGTAAAAATCATCTCTGTAAAATCAGTATGGAAATTAACCTTACAGGGTAATCAAACTTAAAGAGCTCAGAGGACTCCCCTCTAGTCTCAGGTTCAAAGTACAGCAAACAAAGATAAACACTCTAGTAAAAGGTACATTTACAAGTTGAGAAAAACAAAGGAAAACTAACACGCCTTGCCTGGCTATTTACTTACAAGTTTGAAATAGGAGAGACTTGTTTAGAAAGATGTGGAGAACCTGGATTGATGTCTGGTCCCTCTCAGTCCCGAACACAAACAACAGCCTTCCCCCCCCCCAAGATTTGAAAGTATCTTGTCCCCTTATTGGTCCTTTAGGTCAGATGCCAGCCAGGTTACCTGAGCTTCTTAACCCTTTACATGGAAAAGGATTTTGGAGTCTCTGGCCAGGAGGGATTTTTATAGTACTGTACACAGGGCAGCTATTACCCTTCCCTTTATAGTTATGACAAAGACCTTTTAAGATTTAGCAGAAATAAGATATCTGATAAGCTTTGCCTAAAGTTTTTAATAAACCCACAGTAGCAAAAATCAAGCAAATTGAGTGTGAAGAAAGGCCAAAAGTTGGTGGGCAATGTGCTCAAGTACTTCAAAATCAGAAAGAAGTAGCAAGATAAGAAGAAAACTAGTAAAACAAAAGATACTACAGACTGGTTCTTCAAAACTGATTTCACTAGTGTATGCTGAAAGAAAAACACCACAACTCAAATAAGCACAAATTGTTACTAATAACCATAAAACAAAAGCAAGGAGCTCATGGACAAATCTGACTGGAATGTGATTGGGATTGCATGCAAGGAGGAGATAAATCCTTAATATAAGCAATGCTAAGAACTCTTGCCCCATATCACCTGTAAATCTCCCACAACTTTATTAATCTTAGCTAAAGGAGGGGAAAAAAGTAGGATTTAGTTCTCCCAATACTAAGCACTATTAGACAGTGAGATGGAGGGGGGGGGGGGGGTTCAAAGAATCAAAAATGAATTTATCAAACTCAAATATTCCTCCTTCAAGGCTATTTTCACATATATCCTATACAAGGTGCTTGAATGTAACATATCCCATGGCAGGACCAGACCCTATAGAGAATTGAAAATAAGTAGCTTTTTAAAAAATTCATTCTAATATTAAAAACAGAGCTTTGAATTCTGCACATTAGTTATTTTAGGTAATAATGGAGCCATTTTGTACCTATGACTTCTCACTCACACGACTCCCAGTGAGATCAGTTGGAATGAGGCTAGAGCATACTTGTTGATTAGTTTGAGATTCTTATTTCACGTTTAGCTGGGAAAAAGACTAAATGCTCCTCCCTACCCTAACTGAAATCCTAACATTTAACTGAAATACTATAGAAACCCAATGTGCGTACAAAGGGTTACAAGAAGGAAATTGTTAGGGGGGAGAAAAGTTCACACTTCTCTCTTGCATCAGTCAATGTTTCATACAGAAACTGATGCTGTCAATGGTGGTAAATTGCATGAGTCATAGTAAAATCCTGTAGGTTTTATAATAACTTACAAATATATCAAAGATATGTGTAAGATCAAAGGAGTTGGTGCCAAACTAACACAACTTTGAGAGACAAACTTCTGAGAACTTTTCTTCTTTAAGAAGAACTGAAAAGCCTGTACTATGTGATTTCATGGGGGTAGTTTGAAGTCAAGCAAGCAAACACATGACCCGATAGTGAGCATCACACACCGTATATTAGAGCTGGCATAAACTGATTAATACCAATTCTCTTTATGGTCTTACTATGTGTTCCTGGAAACTGTCACCTATTCCTACAATATGGAATAGTGGCAACATCTCCTGTTCACCTCATACTTTATTGTGTGTTTGATTGTCAGAACACATGGCCAGATTCTGCTCTGTTACAACGGTGTAAGTCAGAAGTGACTCCACTGACTTCTGGATAGAGCTGTTGGAAAAACGTTCTGTTGGAAAATTTCTCATCAGAAAATGCCAATTTGTTTCAATCAAAATGTTCCACAGAAACATGTCAAGTTAGTTGAAACTGACAACAGAAACCAGGCAGGTTTCTAATGGAAGCCTGCCTGGATTTCCTGCCACCATGCTTAGCCTCCCAGCAGCCCACCTGGTAGGCTGAAGGTAGTGGAGATCCTGAAAGTCCTGGCTTTCAGGGGTGCAGATCCCAGGCTTGTGGCTCATTGGCAGCCCGGGTTTCCAAGGTCCCCAGCTCCAGGGCAGTATGTCAGGCAGATGGCCCCAGAACCAGGGCTTCCAGCATTCTTAGGAGCCCTGGCTCCTGGGCTCCCTGCCTGTGGGCTCCAAGAGCCTTGGAAACATTTCAAAAAGATCAAAATGAAATAATATTTCAGCTTTTAATAAACAACATTTTTGGAATTCCTGTTTTGGAAGAAACTTCAGAAATTTAATTTTTGTTCCATTTCCAAATGAATTATTTTTTCTGACAATTTGGAATTTCCCAATGAACAGGAATTCCAGTTTCCGACTACCTCTACTTTTGGATTTACACAGCTGTAACTGATGGTAGAATCTGCCCCACACTTTGCATTTATTAATATTAAACTCTTCTCAAACAATTTCTAAATACATTAGACAACGGATTAACATGGCAAACTGCATATTTTATTACCTGCTTCTGGAGTCTGTATTCGAAATGTGCTCCAGTCACTCCACATTCCTCTGTTGGGGTGAAATTTGCAGCAAACCTGAAATTCATACTCTGTATGTGGCTTCAGATCATGTAGATTATATCTTGTAGAATTTAAAATTTCAACCTTTAATGGCATTAAAGCATATGTAATGTTAAACTTAAGAGGAAATAAAGACTGAATGAAGTAATACTCTGAATTATGGATAATTTATATTCTGCCTGAAGCCTGTACTGCTACCCAGGGTTTTCAGAACCCAAAGCAGTGGTAACTTAATGGCCTTTTTTTATGTGGTGTCAGGAATAAATCAATGGGGACAGCTCCTCTGTTTGATAAATAATTGGTAAAAACAGAAATATCAATTTGGGAGTTACAGTACCAGCTATCCTCATGTAGCAAAAAAAAATTAATACAATGCTTAAAACCAATGGCAAACTAATTTAGTGCAACCCTGAATAACCTTTTCAAAAAGAAAAGTGTAATGAATATTTTGGTTTGCAGTTTTCCAACAAAATTCTATAGTTAATAACCTGGAGATAACAAACTCTTCCATTGTTCACAAATTCTGTCCTCAATACTTTATATGATTTCTACTTTTTAAAAACCCTAATATGTTTATTTGAGGTCCGACTTGGATCCTGTTAAAATAAAAGAAAAAACTTCTATTGACTTCAATAGGAGTTGGATGAGGCCCTTCTTCAGCTTAACAAGCGTGGTAGTTTATATGTTTATATCTTGTAACTCAGAAAGTGTAATAATTTTCTGGCTTTTGCAGAGATGCAGCAAGTTACTTAATACATGTCTGAACACAGGGCTATGTCAGACATGAGGGCTGTGATCCTGAAAAGACTCAAATGAATATTTGACTTCACTGAGATTATTCATATTCATAATATTAAGTACACGAATACGTTCTTGCAGGATTAGGGCCTCACATGCAGAAAACTTCAGACCAAAGATGGTGTTTATGATGGATGTTTAATTTAAAGTTAATTTCCGATATGAATTATTGCATTATCCTAAATTTGGTGCCAACAAGAAGAGATGCAAATTTGAAGAAATAAAACCTGGTAAAAATAATTAAACAAAATCAAACATCAGTGACCAGCAACTTCCTTTTTTTCTTGAAAGAATTATTACCATATTCCAGGAGTGACTGTTAACCGGTCGGTATCTTAGTCTAAAGCTTTGCGTCTGTTGTTGATCCTGCCACAAGACAGTGCAATTTGTTGCAGAAACATTGTCGAATTTCACTAAAATATCTGTTGGAGAATGAGGTTTCACTAAAGACCAAAAAAAAAAAAAAAAAAAAAAAAAAAAAAACAGTTAGATATGCAATGTGATTAGAAATTGTTGTGTAAGATATGATGGAATATAAATTTCAGGTAAATTTACACTGGGTTGCTTCTTTATTTATATTGCCGTTACTTAACAATAAGAACCCCCATCCAAAGCTCTAGGTGTCTTTGGCAACCTTTTGAAATTTATTCACTAAGGCATATATTGGTATCCTCGACCTCTTCTAACCAGCTCCCTAGATCTGCTCATTTCAGAGACAAGTAACACTTACCGATGTCTATCAACATGAATGTAAAGGGTAGGGAAGAAGCATTTCCTAGTCTATTTGAGGCAGCAACTACAGCTGTATAATTGGATTCAAAATTCAGCTTGGTCAGATTCAGTGAGCCGTATTTAGGATTCATGCTTTCTTCTGCAAAACGTAAGCATTCTGTCTCATTTGTTAGCCTAGAACAAAAGAGAAACCTGTGATTAAAATCTTCAACATGCACTCTGTGGGCCAAATCCTCAGATGGTGTAACTGAGCAGAGAAAAACCTGCCCTGGACCTATATTAGGACGCTGGACAGTTTGAGAATGTTCCCTAGGAAGGGGCAAGCTTAAGCAGCTGTTTAATACCAGTTCCAGTATTAAACATCCAGATTCAAGAGGGAAGCATGTCTAGAAATGGGGTGTAGTCCCTGCACACTGCCTAGCGCAGAAGGTGCTGAGGTAATGTGGTGCAGTATCTGTGGGGAAAAATGTGAGCTGAATAGTCTACTTATGCAACTAGACTCACTTTCATGAACTTGAGTCATATACTGTCTCCATTGTGCTTTTCCCCAAATAAACATAAGCCAACTGACTTTTTTGGGGCCTTAATAAAAAGAAATAGGCCTACCAGAAATAGTAAGTTTTCAAGCTATTATTCAACTGTAGGCTAAAAAGAACCTTGTCCATCAGCTACTTACTGTACCACATAGGTAGTGTCTATGTGAGTAAGTCTTCCTTTATCCCAAGTGCAAGTAAGGTTCCCATCTCTTCCATACTGAATACAGGATACATTTCCTGGCTGGTCTGGAGGATCTGAACAGACACTCTTGTCAATATTTGAGATAAACACTGGTAACAGAGGTATTAAGAAACCCTCTTCTAAACAGTCTTGAGTTTTGTTTTGTTGCCTTTGTTTTTAAAAACAAAGAGTTCAGGGTTCAGGCTGTCTTTTAACCTAGCTCTTTTATGGGAGACTGGCTTTTTACTTACTTAGAAGAACAAATTAAAGCCTCAATTTCGGCAAGCTGTTTTCATGGGCTGACCACTGTGCGGAGCCCCAGTGAAGACAATAGGATTCCACATAGACACAGGGGTCTCAATGTGCACATCCTGGATAGGATTGGGGCTCAAAAGCCTGCCTACAGCAACTGATGACTGTTCTTAAAAAGCTTTCTTTCCCCATGAGACAAAAGAGAGTATTAGCTCCCATAGGCTACTGGAAACTCTGTGGGATTCCCATTGCACAGTTTCTTATTCACACTAGGATTCATAGGGGATTCATAGAGTTTGTGCCCTGAATTACAAATCTTGGGGATCCACTGGAGGCTAGATCCATCTATGCCGAGACCCTATGTCTGCATTTTGGGGAACCCTGCACCCTCCAATGGAGCAATCTGTTGGGGATTTTTCCATCTACCATTGCCTTGGAATCTTCTGTCCCCTTCACACTAAAAGCGGCATTCCACTGAGGAGGGTGGGAGAGGCACAAACATTAATAAAGCCTCATGTAGTATTTTACAAAGGGGGAAGGGCCAATGTGTTTACAGTGGGCTGGTGATGCATGTGTCCAACCCCTTCCCAAAGTAAAGCATATGATACTACAATGGTGAATGCCCACACATGCACGGGGGGAGATCAGTGTATGGAGGACCACTGAGGCACAATCTGGCCCAGAGTAAATAATTAACTAACTCTGACTATAATAACCTATCCATCACGCAATGGACTCACTAAAGTAGTTATCCCACTACCACTTTGTGATGTGCTTCTCAGAGGTACATCACATCTGATACCCTAGGAAGAAAGTGTTAGAATAAGAAATAGGAAATGGCTTCTCCTTACTTCCAACATAGATGTCAATTCCACAGATGATTTTTCCATTCGATTTACATTTGCAACTAAATGTGTGTCTTCCATATGCAAGGACCATTTCAGAATTATTGAAAATTAGCTCCTTGCATTGTTCACCCTGTTTTAGCCGGCACGAGAGGGTAATGTTTGATCCAGGAAGGACTACCGAATCTGTGCTAGCAATCATGTCTCCTCTTTTGCAATTTTCTACAATACAATGGGAAAAACAAACGGTGTGTATATATAGCAACAAAGAGTCCTGTGGCACCTTATAGACTAACAAATGTATTGGAGCATAAGCTTTCGTGGGTGAATACCCACTTCATCAGACGCCTGGGTATTTATACTCACATGATCCCTTCTTAGAATGTGTAAAGCCTTTTGTTTGAAATTTCCTAGAAATGTATTAGTATTTATTGCAAAAATTTATAAAAGGGGTGAAAAAAGGTGCAAAAAATTAACTTCAGTTTTTTTGGGTAAATATCAGGGTTAATATTGGGGGACAGGAGGACAGAAAAAAAGCAATAGATTACTGAGTTGCCATCTCTCTTTCCGCAGTGGGGAGCTGGGTCCAGGGAATTCTGTCACTTTTCTTTTTAAGGACTTGAGCACTGGAGTGCATTTGTATGCGTGCACATCCTTCACTACATTGCCTTACTTTAACAGACAGCATCACATTTATACTTAGATTAATTTATTATTAACACAAACACATTTACCTAATGTAATGGATTGGATTTTCTTAACATAATCAGTATTTTCACGTTGAGTGGTCCAAAATTTGTGTAAAAGTGTTTGTTTAAAAAAAAACAAAACAAAAAAAACAAGTAATCGCTTTTCTAAAACTTGGGAGTTTTGGGGAAAAAAATCAATTATAAACTGAAAACCAAGGGCCTTAAGTATAGGGTATTTTACAAAGCAAAGGAGAATCTTCCACCAGTATAATCCTCTACCATAATCCAGTTCAGAACTCTGGATTATGATTTGTGCCTGGCACTAAATTTTCATTGATTTAAGGGACCTCATGAATGAAAGCCAACCTACTTTCTTACTGAAAAAGTACAATCCAAGGAGCCACCTGAAAGCAGAACTTTATCTTCTCTTTTAACAAAAAACACTATGCATATTGGTGAAATAGCAGCAATCATGCCCCTATTGAGGTGAATGGTAAAACTCCCTCTGAATTCCATGGGAGATATCCCTTATTTTCCTTTTCATAGTTCCTGTGTAGATGCAAGGATAGGCAGGTGTAACACCCAACTCAAACAGAGATGTGCATATACATTTGATGTTGCTCAGTGGCCCTGGAAAACGATGGAGCAGCATTTCTATTTATTTGTTAACCTAGTCAACTCGGTCTATTTGGAAATGGATTGTATGCAAGATGTGCCTCTCAGGTAACCAACAGCAAACCTCTAACTTTAAATAAATAACTTACTAGCAGTTATTTCCTGTAGTAGCCTTGAATTCACACATCAAACAGAAGTGAAACTTTAGTTATATGCAGTATAAACAAATGAAAGTGAGTTGCCAATGGTTGCATGTATTGGCTCTTATCTTGTGCACCATTTGGTTCTGAAAAGTGCATTCAACGAACACCAGCCTGATTCTCCAATGCCTTGAACTTTGTAGGGTTGTTTACAGTTGTGCACCATGGGTATAAAATGCTGCAAAATCAGAATAGTAGTGTCATACATCCGCTATGACCAGGTGTAAATGACAAGGCGCAAGGCAGCAGAGAATCACATCCACTATTCTTAACAGCGTTACCCAATTAACTGAAAATGATTTTTTTTTTTTAATAAGAAAACAATCCAGGTAGGCATCGAAGTTACAGTAGCGTGACCCTCTGGAACTTTAAAAAAAAAAAAAGGAAGGCATTTTCCAACAAAGCACTCAAAGACTGAAGGAGAAACAAATTAAAGTGTTCAAGATTTTCTAAGCAAAGTTTCTGTTTAGAAATCAAACACTAACCTGTTACTGCTTGTACCCAACACCAAATTGTCATGTGCACAAGCCATGTGGAGAACATTTTGCTCTCTAAAGTGAAATGAATGCCCTGTTTTTAAAAATAAAAAACAATATATTAAAATACTCCTGATGTTACAACATCTGCAACTTAGAACATCCAAAGATGCTTGTTGCAATATTTAATAAAAAAAATAATCCTTTCACACACAGGGATAAATTGGGGCTTACTGGAGGCATTGGCTAGAGAGCTTATTGACTGCTTCTGGCAGGCACTGTATCCATGGGAACATATGGACTAAATGTTTCTCCTTCCATAGCACATAGCAAAAGGTTATAGCATATGCTTTTCCACTAGTCCTCCTTTACCAGCCCAACAGTCTGAAAAGGCTATGTGGAGGTTAGCACCACTAGTAAGTGCTAGCCATTGTAGTGTTTATGGTTAGGAACCACAAGGACAGACTGTGACTAGCCTCTGTGCAAAGTAGGTGTAAGGGTCCCTGTTCACATCTTACTCTCTTCCCCTTTCTTCCACTACTTTGTATATCTGAGCAGGATTAGTCATCCAGTACTTTTTAAGGGTGACATTCCCCAGCTCCCTGGAGTTCTGCCATATTTTAGTCCTTGCACAGCTACAAGGAAGAAGACCTACCAAGTAGGGGCACTCTGCAACTCTTGTGTGCTACAGAATTAAACTCCGCAATTTTCCTCTGTAGGAGCCCAGGGGAGAAGGAGTTAATGGACAGGACAGGTGAATGGTGAGAAGAGAACAGTAAGTGGTCTTGCGAACTGGATGATCCACTGGTTAGAAAGCCCATGGGTGAGGGTGGGAGGGACTGGGAGGGACATAGTGTCTGCCGTCACTCTTCAAAATCTGTGTTCAGACTTTTCTTGGGTGACCCAAGATATTGCCCTAAAGTGAGTGATGCTTGTGGAAAGGACCAGAATGCTGTCCTCTATACACAGAACAGGTAGCAGGGGCAGTGAAAGCTTCCCTGTTAATTAACTCCAAACTCCTCTAGGGATTAGGGCATAGTCCAGCCTTGCTACTGAGAAGGCCACTATGGGAAGTGCTATTCCAGCATGAGGAAATTAGTTCAACCATGCCAAATTCAAAAGAGAGGTTATAAGTCAAAGGCTCTATATTCTCCTAGGAATCAGTCTCGCTGACTCCAAGAAAATCATGATTGTGTAGGGCCTGATCCATGATTTTTTTTTTAAACACTAAAGTGGGGTGGTTCTTCTTTGCCTTCTGGCTTTTGAGCCTTTAGGGTTGCCAATATTGGTTGGATGTATTTCTGGAGATTTCGTCACATGACATAATCTTTAATTAAAGATTAATCTTGAATTCCTGGAGACAGGCCAATCCTGGAGGGTTGGCAACCCTACATGAGGGCCATAAACAATTTTTTTTTAATGAAACCTGAGACTCTCACAAAATCCTGAGATACAAGGATCTAGAATTTTACGAAAAACACCAAATAATGCAAGACTAGTAATAAAATTGTGGAAGTTGGCAATACCGCAATTCTTTGATCCATCCACTTCCACAAAATGAAAGGCAGCACAGATGATAAAAACACTGCTGACTTTCAAACTGTTAGTTAAAGTCTACCCTACAATAAACAAATGCCCAGGCAGATGTAATGGAGGCAAACACTTTTTTTTTTTAAACTAAAAGATTTAAGTTTCAAGCTTCCAAAGGATTGATACATTTTTAAAAATTATAAATATCTGTCTCTTCAACTGCAAACCTATACTAGTTCTGGTCATAATAAACAACTTTAAAATATAGATGATGTTGAAGTGTTTGAACTTTGGCCAGAAAATTCCCAGAAGGGGCCTTAAATATTTCAAGTTCAGGTAGGACTATTTTCCATCCTATTTTAACATCTAAAAGTGCCATTAGTAATTGATCATTGATCTTTATCCTGTAATGCTGCACATATATATTGGAGGAGTGAAGGCATATCAGGTATGTTACAGCAGAGTGAATCTATTATGACTCTTATCGTTTGACCTTTTGTAATGAAAATACTTCTATTGCAATGTTTTTATGATTTAATTCTTTATTTCCAACAAAGTATTTGTGCTGTTAGAAGCTCTGTAAATCCTGACCCCTTTGCATGACATTTTGGGGGACAAGCTGGAGACATTGTTCTGGAAAATCCAGTCTTTGCTAATTTATTTTTACATTAATATGAAGTTTACTTTCCAGGCTTTTGGGGGGAGGAAGGCGGGGGGAGGCAAGGAAATGTGAACTCTTCCTTTTTTGAGAGGTATCTGAGGATGAAAGACAGGGGAATTGATATGTGGTGGCTTGTAATTTTTGAAAATCTTATATATTTCATAAAGACTGTATCTTTCATAAAGACTGTAATTATAAGTCCTTCAAATTGAAATCTTAAGTCTCACTGTAAAATTCCTCAGCCTCTGCATAAACTTTACTTACAGCAGTCACTGAAATCCTCAGCTACCATACTGATGAGCAATCACAGCACTAATGTGATTCAAGTAAATGGTGTGTTTTCCAATAAACTGAAATTGCCCAGTAACTGTAAACATCCTTCAGACTGCTTGCTTTATGACAGCAAAACCATAGCCATAGTACTGCCTGAGTCAATGTGCCAACAACACATCTATTCATATCCTTTTTTGGATAGTTGCTTATTGCTTAAGTTCTAGACAATGACAGCACTATAAAAATGAACTGACCAAGTTACATACGCAAAATTCATACAGCATAAAATGTAAGAGCAAATATCAAAGGAGATCAGAGATAAACGTCAAACTTTCTTTAAAAACAAACAAAAAAAACCTTTAAGATTCTATATCAGGAAGGGAAAATTTTGCTACCTGTACACTGACTGAATAAAAGATAACTGAGGTTCTCTTTAAGCTTGTGAGGTAGCAGACCTATGAAGAAAAAGTGAAAGCTCCCCCGTACTTATGCATGTTTACAACTATGAAGTCTACATGATATGTAGAAATGCTGATGACAGTGAATTCTGTGTGTCCATGAAAGTATTACAATTGTCTTAAAGTAACTGATGTGATCAACTAATTTTTACTTCTTAAATAGTTTGTGAAGTTTATCCTTCCCAAAGGCTTTGCAGTTCACCTTTAAGTCTGATGTTCTCATTCCAAGAGCAAAGAAATTCAGAGTTCAGGCAGAAACTTCATTCTAAGCAGGACATACTGCCATTGATAGGAACATTGAGATGTCTTTCTAATGATAGCATGATTTCTGACAGTGCATTACATTACATGCATTACAGCATATGCAGTATGACAGATCACATACTACACCTCTACCCCGATATAACACGACCCGATATAACACAAATTCGGATATAACGCGGTGAAGCAGTGCTCCGGGGGGGCAGGGCTGCACACTCCGGCGGATCAAAGCAAGTTCGATATAACGCAGTTTCACCTATAACGCGGTAAGATTTTTTTGGCTCCTGAGGACAGCATTATATCGGGGTAGAGGTGTATTTAGGGATCATGAATACTATACTAATAAACCTAATATCTGTTTTTTCAGCACCACTAACACTGGTACTGATAGTATAAAATCTAATGGACACCAAGAATAGGAGTGTTTACTATTGTATCATCTAGCCTCCTAGATAGTCTGAAAAAATTGCCTGCTCCTTGTCTATGGTAGTGCTTACACTGCTGGTAGCAACACTGCAGCTGCACTTTTGCTGAAGATATTTTCTAGACAAGACCACGAGGAGTTACGGATAGAGTTGCAGCACTTATGGAATATCCTCGCTTTTGTGGGTTGACAGACGTTGATATTGAGCAAAGAAAGGTGTGAATATAGCCGTATGCAGATGTCAGAATGATTGGAACTAGAGCGTTTATATGGCAGCCTAACCATTCTGCTGTTGGGTAAACATATCTTAAATAATTTGTTTTAAAATACCTGTAACTTACTTAATACAATCATATGGTCTTGGGGAAAAAAACAACCTCCAACTTTTTTTTGAAGGTGGAGCTTTCATTCAAAATATTACATTTTATAGTTTTCATTTGGATTATTGACAACAGAACCCATTACAGGGTATAGTGTGAATCCAATAATGAGAAACGATTCCATGGTAATATGGATTTTTTATATTTAGCAATAGTTATGCAAAAGCTCTTTGGGGCAGGGATGGTCTCGTTGTTCTCCGTACAGTACCTAGCACATTAGGGTCTTGGTCTATGCCTACAGTTCCTAGGTGCAATGGTAATACAAATAATAAATGTATAAAATGTTTTTTAACCATTAATATGGTTACTTTGGGCTTGATCATCCTACTGAAGTCAACAGCACAGCTCCTATTGGCTTCAATGGGAGCTGGATTGGACCCATTAGATAATAGAAATATCTTTAAAAGCAACAGAGAGTCCAGTGGCACCTTTAAGACTAACAGATGTATTGGAGCATAAGCTTTCGTGGGTGAATACCCACTTCGTCAGACGCATAAGAAATATCTTAATTTCCTATGCATAAATGGCTTGCAAAAATTTATTTAAAAAAATGCATATTTGAATTGCGGAAGCATCCAATATGCACTGGTATAATAACAATAAACATAATTGTAACATAAAAAGGCAGGGTGTCCTGCCTTAGTAACAGAAATAACTATTGAATCGCTAATAATCGCGTTTAGCAATGGTGTAGTGTCAGTACTTATTAATACTCCTGCACTGTCTCCCAAAAGACATAAGGAGATCAGACATTCTCAGCCTGGAGTACAATGTCTCAAAAAGGTTTGTGAGCACTTTCTATGGGATAAATATATTTGAACCCATGCTCTGCAGTTTATCATTAAGGACAGTCGTTCCTCCCTCCTGAAACCTTGTCTCAGCCAAATTGAAAACAAGGTGCTGATCCAGCAGGGCCTTTTCCATTTCTAACTTCTGTGGGCAAGACACTCCTCTCTCTCTCTGTCCTTTTATTCTGATCACAGAATCGACTTGCCTGGTTTCACTGATGTGACTCCAGTCACCAGGGGAGAGCTCCTGAGGTACCAAGAAAGGCCAGCTCCATCTCCACCATTGACCCAACATGACACGTCCCTTCGAGGGTGTCCCTTCACCGCGCAGCTTTCCTGTTCAGAGGAAATTTGGAAAGGAGAGAGGGGGCAAAGTCTGACCCTGCAGGAGAATCCCTCAAAGCCCAGCCTCTGGGGCCTGGTGCAGAGCTGCTCCCCCCCACCCCCACCAGGCGCCCAGGACAAGGACCCCCCTGTGCCCCGGTTGCAGCGAGCTGAGTTCAGGTGAGGGGCACAGGACCACTCCCTCCAGGAGGGGACCCTTGCCCAGGGAAGAGGCTGGAAACTCCCCCCACCCTTCGCAGACCGCACGGCCCCCTCCCCAGCTCTCCCCCCACAGCCCGGGGGCCACTCACCCCGCAGCATCGCCGGCCGGGCTCCTTGCTTGCGCCGCCCCGCTGCGCTCCTCCAGCTCTGCGCGCAGGGAGCCGCGCACACGCGTGCGCCGCGCAGCACCAGCCGACCTAGGACAGCGCTCCTTGCCCTCCCCCGGCGCCCGCCCCGCCCCGCCCCGCCCCGCCGGCCTTTCCGGCGCCCGGCCTGGCCCCTAGGGGCCGAGCTACGCTGCTGGCGGCGGCTCCGCGGGCGCGCATCCCTCGAGCGCTGGGGGAAGTGCCGGGCTCCTCTGCTGCCTGCCCGGGTCCTGGGCAAAGCGCGCCGCAGGGGAGCTCGGTGCTGCGGAAACCCGCACCTGACCTGGCGCCTGTCTGCCCCTGTAGGCACCAGCTGTGGGCAGGGCTGGCCGCAGGGCGGGGGAGGGGACCGCCTTAAAACTACTCGGAGCGGCTGAAGCTGGTAAGAGGCGTTGGGTACCCGGCTGAGCCCCCTGTTAACTAACGGAGCGACTGTGCCGAGCTCAGGGGTGCAGGTGCTGGAACTAGGGGTGCGGCTGCACCCCCAGGTTTGAAGCGATTTGCCTCATATTCATGGTTTAGGGTTTGGTTCAGTGGCTCTCAGCACCCTCTCCCCCCACCTCACCCCCACACACACTATACAAATTGTTCCAGCACCCCTGGGTGCTTGTATTTATTAATGCAATCTTTAACCACCCTTACCGGCAATCTGCCCATGCAGGGCCAGCTATATGGCTCGGGAGTGTCCTGCTAGCCCTTTGACTCATACCTTCCGTCCGTCCCCCCATGATTGCGGGTGGGGGGATTGTTGTTTAAAATCTCTGCAGTAGCTTCATTGAATCTACAGGTTCTGCTCCAATGAGAGACTTTCCCTTGACTTCAGTGGGTGTTGGATCATGCCCCTCGGAATGATTATATGATTTGTAGTGTGGTAGTGCCTTGGAGCCCCAGCCACGGACAAGGACCCTATTGTGGTAGGTGCTGTACATATACAGTCACTGCGCTAAAAAGCTTACAGTCTAAAAGCTTGAAATCAACTGAAGCTGCTTAAATCACTTGAAGGACACATTCTATTTTTAATCTTCAAAAATATTCCCAAAAAACCCAGAATGCTTCTGGGGACAGCAAAGAGGCTGGAGCATTGGCAGCAAGATGGAAAAGGACAGGTTAAGAAACAACAATTCTGCTTCTTAACCAACTTTTGAAAACTGTGTATTCCCCAACTTCAGGCTGACCATGACATACCCACTTAAACAGCTGTAATGCAACTTCTAACCTAACACAAAATGTACTGTGTAGGCCCACTCTTCAAATATTAATTGTGTTTAAAAAACACAAAGCGCTCTCAAGGAGATGATGAGCTGAGGGTGGCAGTCTTTTGCCCCCTCTTTTTTTTTTTTTAATATTGATGGGCTAGGTGACCAGAGCATAGGATGGATGCCTATTGTAACAATCTAGAAATTTGGAGAGAAAGAAAAAGAATTGCTGAAAGGATTTTGCTCAAACATTCACTCCCACCTAATATTTTCCTTTCTCTGAGCAGTGACACAAAGACAAAGCTATCGTCATTATATTTTCCTATAACAGGAAAACTTGAAGAGTAGTTTTTGTTCTGTGCTTAATCCCATGTGACTTTTTCTTTCCATGTGCTGGAAACTCTTTGCCTTATAGTTTCTCCTCCCTCAAACTATGTGTTCCAAAGAGCTTTTTAAGAGTTAATTTTCTATAATCACATGCTCAGTAATATCTGATAGGACAGACTACAGAACATTAAGGAAAATATAGTCAATTTCTACCTAATTTTAGCTTTAAAAAAAAATTTACTTGTATATTTGTCCTTGCCGCTTCTCTTTTCAGGATCTGACAACAAGAGGGCACTGTTGATAATGACATCCCCTTGACTAGCTTGAATTTCAGAACACAGGTATTCTCAGGACAGCCATCCAAATGAATGCCCAGAGAAAGATGCATATAAAGTCTGCAGACTCCAAAAGATTAATCTGTGAACTTTAGCTTCCTCAGCACCTCCGTTTACCAAACCCCAAAGTAGCGTTGGTTTAAAAAAAAAAACTGCTGACAATTCACAGCGCTGGCTTCTGTGAACGGTGCAGTTTTGGACCACATACATTATGAAAACACAAATTTCCCCAGTTTCATTTTAGGTGTGAATTCCCCCCCACACCCTTCTACATGTTCTTATACTGAACACTTAATTTTTCTCTCTTATTTGCAGAGTTCTTTACATTATAGTTGGTTCCAACATAGTCTTTCTACCCTTTGTAAAACAAAGATTCCTACTATTCCTAAAAGACCCGATTCTGACTCCCTTGCTCATGTTGGGGCTCAGTTCATCAACAGGGCACTGTGTGTAGTCCTTTGTATCAGTGGAAAGTGGGTGCAAAATGCTTCCAAATCAGAACAGCGCTCACTTCTCAGAATAATCATTTAAGCAAATGCGTAGCACATTACTATACAAGTGGTGCCATTGAAGTAAGGAGCACCTCATTGTGAGCAAGGGTATCAGAATCCAGCTTAGTGTTATGGAGTCTGACAAGAAAGGAAACAAAACAAAAAGTCAAACTAGAAATTAAGATGCAATCTCTTTAGCCTTTAAAAAAAAAAAACACTTGTCGAGTAATTAGATCTCTTATTTTTGTTTGTGTATTGTGGTAGTGCTGTGGACTAGTACCCCATTGTGCTGGTCACTGTACAAACCCCACTGCTCTTTTCAAGGCTTTATTATAATTGAAATTATTTTTATTATATCCTATATGCATATATAGGATATAATCTGACAATATACTGAGCTTGTCAAAAAGGGGAGGCACTAGACAGTCATGAAAGATTAAAGCAAAACTCTTCCCAGGGAATTAAATCAGTAAATAGTTGTTTGTTTATAAGCATTTCTGCTGTGTTCATCACCGTAGTCTCTGAGCATCATTTTGTTTCTCTACAAAGGATTATGCAGGCCAGTTTTACAAAGATCAGTACATCATTTAGCAATTTAAAACAGGTGCAGAACTGGGAGATACTATTCACAGGACAGTTCAAAGCTGGAGAACAACTTGAGTAGCCACTCCTTCCAATGGGGTTAAGGGCTCAATCCTGCAATATGATGAGTTTTCTGGCCCCCAATCCAGCTAATCATAATCATCTGGGCTTACTTGTGTTCAAAATTAAGCACATTCTTAAACACTTTTCTAGACTGAGGCCAGAGTGTTCTGCACCTTGCAGAACTGAACCCTGAAAGAATGAACATTTCTTGCTATGTCTCCCACAAATCTGAGAAAAGACACAATACATCATCAACTCTATTCCCCTGCCATACAAACCATTGTTCTTTGTATTACCACATTGTCCAATCCAATGTAGAAAAGTCCCAAGCGACCATGCTTCCATCTCCACTCCCCACACTCTGCTTGCAAGTTTGACCTCAGTCAACCTACATTTTCTTTTTTAATTTTGTATAATATTGCCACACTGTCCCTAGCTATGTTTTCTTGTATCACCATAAATAATTCCTCTCCCTCCATGAAACATTCAAATATTTCTAGACTTACCATATTGCCATCACTTACCTAAGCTATTTATACTTCTCTTTGAAGTCACTCCTTCCAATCATTTTTCTTCTCTGAATATTCCCCTATTAGTCAATATTATTCTGGTACCTCATTACCAGAACTGAATGTTCTATTCTAGGAGTGATAACACGCTGGGCCATATAGAGAAAGACATACTTCACTATTGCATTACTGTGGCAACGCACCTCCTCCACTGGCTCAGCACTTCCCCCTCTGGTGGTGGGGGCCTAGAGTAAATCATTCTGGACAGTGTTTACTCTCCCACTTGGGGGTTTATTTCCCAATATTTTCCAGGCAGGCCTCAGGGCAAGCCCAAAGAGTGCCCCTCCACCAAACAAAACCAAAAAGAAACCAATTTCAACACAAAACTGAGGGGAATACCTTTCCCTACCCTCACTCCTGAGAGTGGGTGGCCTTGTTATTGGCCCTGGGGGTGCCCCTCCTTCCTCTAAACTAAACAGGCAATCTGTTTTGTAGCTTCCTCTGTAGAGAGGAGAGCAGCCATCCACCCGGGAGCACCTTTTCTTTCTGCTGCCACTAGCCCTGGCTGCAGAAGCTTGTCTCTCCCCCTCTCTCTCACTGGAGGAGGAGTTTTTAAAGGTCTCAGGCGGCCTTTATATGGATGTAGGGATCCCTAATTGACCTGAGGTAATCCCTTTACAATTTATACGGAAAATAATCTTGATCATTCTAGGGCTAATATACCTGCCTTCCAATGCCAAGCAGAGAACAGAAGTATCCTGTAAAAAATACAGGAGTCTATTATCGAATGAGAAGTGGAACATAAAGCAATAAGGAAGTGAAGGATCAGGGCTCCTGTGGAATTATAGACTTGGGCTGCCAGCAAAGTAGAGTGTCTGACTGATCTTCCCATGGATTATTTGAACCTGAAGTTCATTTTATGAAATGTATAACTGGACTGACTGTGTTTCATTGTGGAACATGAAACCTTCACAAAAACATACAAGCAATTCTGTATATTGAGAAGACCACCCTCTTGCAGCTCTCCAGCCTGACTTTGTCACAATTACATAGTGTCTCCACTCAAGCAACCCAAAAATGCATTGGCCATATTGCCAAGTGCCATCATGTTGCATTACAAATTCAAGTTTAATTTCGCATTCACTATTATGCCAAGGATACTCTTGTCATCACTACTTTCCAGTATTCTCCCTCCTATTGGCTATGTAGTTTAGATTATTTTTCTCCACATAACTTGCAGAGATTCATTCTAACATATTAGCATACCTTTCCCCCCCCAAGCTTTCATTTTGCTATCTTTGTCCATACCTTTAACTTCTCTTGCCCCTTTTGTGTTATTTTTCTGTTCTGTCTGATGATTGCAACCCCTTACAATTTAGAAGCTATGCAAATTTCACTAACATGCTGCTGTCTTCCTCTTTCAGATAGCTCCTGCCATATTTAACATCCTCATGAACTGACAGTGTGCTACCCCCATAGACACCCATTCCCCAGTTCAATGCATTCCCATTTACTATTACCCTTTGCCTTCAGTAATTCAGTCAGTTTTGCGCCATGTGTCGTTCTTCTTCGTATCCCTCCAAATTCTGCACCTGTTCTTACTCTATGGGCCTTTCCCATGCTTTGGTTTGATGGTAGCCAGAATAACAATAACTCCTTAAGGCCAAGACCATTGGTTGATCAAGAACACAAGTTGAGCGAAGGTCATTAAAACAGCTTGCAGCAGTAACACTGAGTAGCTTACATAATACAAAGTTTATTTAATGTTGAAAATATAGAATAAAGGCAAATAAACTGCTCCCCTCCATATTGCTGTTGAGAGTTATCACAGGCCTCATGGAGTAGCTGGAAAGGCTCTTTATGTTACAGCTTAAATGAAGTGGAAATCAAAGAATCTTGAATCCTCAGGCCATTCGTGTCCCCATTTGACCATATGAGCTAGTATCACTCAGCTGCCAGCTCTCATGCTTCTACTCTCACTCCCCTTTCCTTTTTTTCCCCTAGTAACCTGACTAACCATGGTATCCATGGAGACAGGCCTCCAGAGCCCCATGCTAGTGATTCAGTTGTCCAGGTCCTTTGTAGTCCAGTTTTGAGGTGGTTAAATTTTCTTCCTACTGCTTCCTGCACACACAACCAGCTTCCAAGACTCAAGCTACATCTCCTCACTTCTTCTCCCTTCTTTGCAACCATTCTATTTAACTCTGAGTTGAATGATTTGGGGCTACTGTATTGCTCACTTGGTTTGCTTCACAATGCCATACAAATGAACTCTACTCTGACTGTTAGCTCTTTGCTGGTGTGTCTATTGTTTATCTCAACAATTTTGTTCAGTGCAAGTTAGTTATCCAGCAGTAGAAAAAAATTATTTATCTGTATCAAATATAGTTTCCCCTCAACTGCTCTCCCATCCACCTCAGTACTGAAGCCAAGTTGAATTAACTTTGAGAGTATGATTTTGTGAGACATTGTAACAATAATCTACTAAAATCCAAATAGCTAACAGCTGTTGAATCTGCTACTCCTCTCCCCCCGCCCCCTTTGTGGTAAGATTGATTCTTTATTACTTCTTAGATATGTGGATTATGTTGGGGAGGGAGCAGTCCAGAAAACCCCCACGATAGATGATGCTAATTGTTCATGGTTCTTTTAATCCCTTATGTTTAGTGTTTGTTTGTCCTAATATTTGTTCCATTCTTTTACTAGACATTACAAGTGATGTTTTCATAATAATACATTTGTAAAGCTAACATTCAATGAAGCAGGTAAATGTATAAAACCACAGCCATGACTTCTCACATCCTCTTCTGGAAACTACATATTTAGTTTCATTCTCTGCTGTTGCATTCAGTCCTCCTAGCCCTGTAAGTACTTAATCCTTAATAGTGCTAACAAAAAATACTAGAGACCATACTGAATCATATCATTCTAATAAACATTCATGCTCTGCTTGTGTAAGCACTTGAAACTCTGACGTTTTCTGTTGCTTTGTTGTCAGGGTGATTTTGATATACCAACTGCAGTTTATTTACTGTTTTGCTTTTATGTGTCTGCCTGAACTTTAACCTTTTTTCCTTGCACTCTGAAAGCCAAAAATGCTATGGGTTAGTGCTTCAGCATAGCTACTTAACATTGTAAAACTTTAGTTTAGTCTTTTAATCCAATTTTTAGTCACTTCAACATACTTACCTGCCGAAAGCTTTATTCTCTGTGACTAATGAGTTACAGAATAATATTTTGACACCTTTTTAGTGTGATGTATGTCAAAAATACATGCACGGTAAAACTAAGCAATACCAGATTATTAGAAGAATTATTCTATTCTGTTTAGTGTTTTATAACACTACTACTTGGTTCCTACATAGCACTTGTCATCTGTAGAGCCTAAAGTGTTTTACAAAGGAAGGTAATTATCATTATCCTAATTTTATAGATGTGAAATTGAGGCACAGTGATTGGCTGAAGGCCACAGTGCAGGTTAGTTGCAGATCTGGAAACAGAACTTAAATCTCCTGACACTGGTCTAGTGCCCTATACACTAGTTCACGCTTGTACTGCCTCCTCTACATAGCATCTACAGTGTAATAACAATGCATGTTTAATTTCATGGAATAACATATAATTTTAAAATGCACTTAAAATAAGAGACCAACACAACAACTGAAGCAAAATAACAGATTCCATAATCATTACTGTTCTATCGATCCCTCTGAGCCTAAAGTTTGTATTTGTCTCAGGAGAATTTCTGATATGTCATATAAAGGTCTGTCGGGGCTGAGTTAAGGATGATATCAAAGCCTTGAGCTTGAATGTTTTTGTTCTTGTGGGTAAAATCCAAAATCCAGGCTCTTAATGGATTACTGTACAGTTTCTTGTATTTTCTTTTTTTTTTATTATTATTTTCCTCTCTTTATCCACTGATAGGTCCCTCCCATTTGAGATTGCATTAGAGCTGTGAGAAACAATAATAACGGGACTATCTAAGTTCTTTATTGTGTAGAATATGTTGCTAAGTTAAGCCATTATATTATATTTAGATTGAAAGTCATAACAATGTCATGTACTGGCATGATATTTTCATGCACCAGTAGGTCTGTTGTTCAGGAGTTCCTCCACAAGGTGATAAGTATGAATTTTGAGTGGGCCTGTTACCTCGCTTGCGTCTGCACTGACACCAACAGCGGAGGATGTGAGGCCACAGCTTTTGTGCATCATAAAAGCCAACATCAGCATGAGAAGCTCTCCCACACCATATTCTGACACCAGCCAGTTCCTCTGCACTATGCACAGAAAGAGGATGTCTGGCTGTCATGAGACAGCAGGTAAAGATTTTGCTCAGTGGTAGGATGCATGCAGCAACACAGAGACATTTCTACTAGGGCTGTCAATTAATCGCAGTTAACTCCCGCGATTAACTAAAAAAAAATTAACTGCGATTAAAAAATTAATTGTGATTAATCGCACTGTTAAACAAAAGAATACCAATTGAAATGTATTAAATATTTTTGGATGTTTTTCTACATTTTCAAATATATTAATTTCTATTACAACACAATACAAAGTGAACAGTGCTCACTTCATATTATTTTTGATTACAAATATAGTCATGCCCATAAAGTCACAGGATGAATTCTAACATATGTTGGTTATAGATTGTAATGACTTTCAACTAATAGCAATGTGATGGCCTGCACGAAGTTAGCAAATGTTCTTCATCCATTAACAAATTTTCATACATTAATATCACCCTCACAATGGGCAATGATCAGAAGACTTAATGAGCGTCTCAGCAGGGAAGTCCGGGACTGGAGGAGTATGGACACTGAACTATCCTCTTGCCCCTACAGGTCACTTCATGTCAGAGTTGAGTTTAATTGCTGGGGAATTAAGACCGTAACAATAGCTGTGTTTTACCTGTTTTTTGACTAAATCTAGAATTTTAGTCCCCTGGGCTGTTGATCTGGGATCTCTCATGAGTAATAACTTCAAGATTTAAACAATTTTTTTAATGATCAAACTATCTACAAGATCACTAACTTCTGCGCTTTTGTGTTTGTTGTAGTTTCTGTTAGGGAAGTCAGTATCTGTACTATTTAGTAAGGAATCACGTTTGGCAGGACACTTCAATTATAACTACATGAGTTCTCAGTTCAAGCAAAGTGTGCACAAGTTGATGGAAATAGCTCTGTCACATTGGGAACACTCAGAGACTTAACTCACGCCGTGGTATATTTGGTCTCATTCTAACTATACACCCGTGTATATATAGTTGCTGTCATTCTAACACAATATCTATCCCTGCAACATCCTATGAATGCATGGAAGGGATAGAAAGCAATTAATTTTGCCCTGTACTGTGATACAAAAATGAGTAGAGGACACTATGAAACTGAAAGGCAATGCGTTTAGAAAAAATAAAAGGAAATTCACCAACATCCAAGTTATAAGTAACCCATGGAACAGGCTGCTGCAAGATAAATTTGAGACAAATGGCTTATATATAATTTAAGAAGATTAGACATTTCTCTGACTCAGAATCCAAGCTGGTTTTCAGGGTCCTCTAAAACCTAAAATATAATGCACATTTGAAATGTAATTCTGATCATTCCATCACAAAAAGATCCAGCAGACTTTGAAAGGACTGAGACAGGATGAAAAGAGGCAGCATGGGAAGACTTCTACATGAGGAAAGGCTGAAAAGATTAAGTTGGTTTAATTTAGAGAGAAGATTAGTGAAAGGGGACATGACAGAGGAATGTAAACTAATGACTGATATACAGAAGATGAATCAAGCCTTCCTATTTATTCTTTCTCCCAATAAGAAGAATAAGGAAACACTCAATGAAATTGAAAAGCAACCAGTTTAGAACTGCTAAATGGAAATAGTTTTAGACCATTCATAATAATCTGTAGAACTCTTGCCACACTCATAAGTAACGTTACCACAAGATATCCGAGCATAGCAGAATTCCAAAAAGATTAGACAGACAGATGGGAAATGAGAACATCCATTGTCACACTAGATAGCATAAAATATTTTTAGAAGGGATATAAACTCTCATCTTTCAGGGCATGAGCCATCCACTAACTGGTGTGGGGGTTAAAAAGAAACATCATCAGCTTGTTATTCCACATTGTATCAGGCTATTGATACTTCTCACTTATTCCATAATTGTCTGAATTAGTGATGTGGAAGTGGATAAGCTAAGCTAACATAACCAAAATTCCATATTCCCCAAACGAGAAGTGAGTAAACTCAGTTTACACATGTTTAACCTAGACCACACTACTGCTCTGACGCATCTGGTATGGTTACTGTTAGTCAGCATACTGGATTAGATGGCTAGGTGCTGTGCATAATCAAAAGAAGGCACGATTCCTGGGCCAAAGAGCTCAGAAAGGGCAAAACAGAGAGATAAGGAAAAAGACATGCATACGGAATATATTTCCCAGATCTGAAGAAGAACTCTGTAAGCTGGAAAGTTTCTCTCTTTCACCAATAGAAGTTGCTCTAATAAAGATATTTCCCCATCCATCTTATCTTTTTACATACAACAAAGTTGTATGGAGTTGTGCTTAAGTTATCCTGTTGCTGGTGATTTCCACTATGAATGAATGAGGTTTGTGACATGTTGTATTTGAAATATTTACTTTCTTCATATACCTGTCAAAACACAGACCATCCATTGCAGCCTTGGAGATGGAGCAATTTCTTAGTCAAACGCAGGACAAAACTGCACCCAGTGCCTGTTTGTAACCAACACCATGTTTGAGTTGCACCCATTCAACTACGAGGAAAGAAGATCTGGGTTCAATTGTAGGGACCCTGTTCTGCATGACTGGGAGTGAAATCCTGAACCCACTGAAGCCAGTGGGAGTTTTGTCATTGACTTCAGTGGGGCCAGGATTTCATCCCAGGGATTTGGAGTACAAAAGGAATGCAGGATCAGACCCTTCTGGTTTGTCAAAGAGACATTTCCAGGTTGTGATGACTTCTGTGCATTTCTTGCTCATGTAGTGTCTTGAACTGAAATGTCAGGATGTGGACAAGAAAAAGGTTTATTAACTTCCACATCTCGCATTTTGGGTGGTGTGGCTGCTCTGACAATTTCCTTCCTGCACAAGTAACGATCACTACTTTTAGACCAACTTGCATGCTAGGAAAACACTTGCACTTAGAGACAGTTTGCAGCTTCTAAAATACCACCACAACCTCCGGGTTAAAAAACTTACCTGGTAATAGAGTACTCTGTAAATTAAGTAGAAAGGTGACAGATTTCATAGATCTGACTAGCACACCTCATATTACTAGGAAGCAGCCACAAATAGTCCACGACTATCTCAGCTCAAAAGCCAAGGACAAGCAATTAGAAAGATCAGTCATTCCGTCATCAGTTATTTGAGAAGAGCGTACAGAGCCTCTCCATTCAAGAAAAGCCTGTAGAGTACTAGCACAATTGGGTTCGTTGTCCATGACTGGGGCTCTTAGGTGTCACCACAATAAAAAATAAATAGTAGTAGTAATAATTAATATTTAAGTGCCATGTTCCTAGATAGCTTGGTATGGGTATTATAATTTATCTGAGCTTTAAGATTATTAATACACTCATACAAAATCAGTATTTGTTTCCTTTTAATATTTTACATTTCAGTTTGGTTGCAAGCATTCAGAGGTAACACTTCCTTTTAATATTATTATTAGCTTCATCATTACACAGCGAGAGAGGGATAGCCCTACAATTTGTGTATCCAATTAAGCCATTTATATACAGTATCCTCTATGATTCCAAGCATGTCAGAGACACTTGTATAAGCTTCTTTGTCACATAGTAAAAAGAATGTGCCTAAGGTTACTATTTAAGTAGAACTAGCCTAACAGGCTTGTACTTCCTATGAATAAAATAAGCATGTCCAAAATACAACGAAAAGGAACAAATGCATTTTATGGTTACCCCCACCTTTTCCCTTCTATGCAGGTTAAGGACAATGCTTGGTCTTCTGCAGAATTTTATTTCTAGTCAACTAAAGCAACCAACAAATGGTATGAATGTACTCATAAAAATTGGTGTACAACCAAAGATTTTGGCTCTGACCATTTATTTGTAATAAAAATTAAGTCCATATGCAAATAAGATTGGGCCCTGGGCTCCTGACAAGCTGCTAATGTGACTCTCAGTGTCTTTTGGGTATCACATGGAAGTAATCTAAGTACCTCAGAACCCAAGCCAGCTCCATTGAAATCAATGGGTGTCTTGCCATGCTCTTCAAATGGAGCAGGACTGAGCATGTATTTGCAAACAATGTAAACTAGATACTAAAATATCATCAGAGCTGAAAATATCTTAGAATTTGAGAGAGCCTAAAGATCTCCCCCCGAGATTGTGTAATGGCAGCAAGCCAAAGCCTATAGCCCTTATTCAGACCTTAATTGTAAAGCTTGCAATGAAGGCAATGGGCCTGATTCTCAACACACTCACTTTATAACTCCACTGACTTCTCCATTAGGCTTAATTATGTTTTCACTTCCACTGGGGTAAATTGGGATTAACCCCACTGAGGTTGCACTGGTGTAAACAAGAGAAGAATCCAGCTCTGTAAGTCTTTGTCTCATTGCTTTATGGTAATAATTATAAAGCCACTGCAGTAGCTGTACTAGAAAGGACATGCAAAATTTGTGTTTACATAGAATCACTTGGGTTCAGATTCTGATAATATTACTCAAGCTGAACTGCACATTTGAAGACAATCCAACTATTCATGGGGTAGGTACTATTCAACCCAAGTAAGGATATCAAGAATCTGGATCTTGAGGAAAAAACTTAAATTCAGGCCATGTCTTCACTACAAAAGTAGGCTGACACAGGTTACATTGGCATAAAGCAGACACAGTTAGTATATTGCTCATGCATGTGCATACTTAGGTCCTTGCAGCGGCACTCATGAGGTGTCCTTGTGTCAATTCACAGTGAGGTGCATGGATAGATGTTTCATTGTGCAAGTCACCATTGTCCTGTGCACTGAAATTCGGGCAATGCATAGTAGAGTGGAAACAAAGCAGCACAATGGTGACTGGGAGCTAGGGGTCAAGTTCCCAGCATGCAACTTTCGCCATCCCATACTACCATTCATATCCTATAATTTTTATGCCTTTTTTAATATCCCACAAAGCCATGTGGCACTATTCAGTGTCGGCCATCTCTGACAGAAGCATGGAGCCCACACAGCTCTGTACTATTGTCGTGACTGTCGCAAATACAGGACATACAAGTCTCCAGTATTATCAGAGCTACAGGAAGAAGCGAAACAACAGGGGACCTGACGATTTCTTCAAGAACAGATTTCTGAGTGACATAGCAAAATATAATTCAAGGATGTTGGTGTCATTCACAGAAAAGCTTCAGATGGTGGAGCGCTGCTTCTGGGAGAGAAAAAAGCACCGATTTGTGGGATTGCATCATGACGAGCAGTAGCTGCAGAATTTTCAGATACACAAAGCCATATTCCTGGATCTGTGTGCACTGGCCAGTCCTCCAGCGCATGGACACCAGAATGATAGCTGTGTTGACAGTTGAGATGCAAGTGGTGATCACACTCTGGAAACTTGCAACACTCTGGATTGCTATTGGTCAGTCTGAAATAATTTTGGATTTGGAAAATCCATGGCTGGGGCCGTTTTCATGTTTCTTGGGTCATTAATTGTGTTCTGCCATGCAAAACCAGGGCTCTTGGCAATGTGCAAGTTACAGTGGATGGATTTGCAACAATGGGGTTCCCAAACTGCAGTGAGGTGACAAATGGCATGCACATCCTTACTTTGGCACCAGACAAACCTTTTAACAGAATACATCAGCAGCATGGGCTATTGTTCTATGTAAGCCGTGACACTGGTCTGGAAAGGTACATGATTCTTGCACCTTTAAGAATACAGGACTGTTCAGAAAGCTGCAACCAGGGACATTCTTTCCTGACTGGCCAATTACCATTAGTGATGTTGAAATGCCAATAGTGATCCTGGGAGACCCAGCCGACCCGTTGCTTCCCTGGCACATGAAGCTGTACATCGGCCACCTCAACAGCACGAAGAAAAGATTCAATTACATGCTCAGCAGGTGCAAAATGACTGTTGAATGTACTTATGGATTGGTTCTCGTGAGAAAAATATCCCAGTGGCTATAGCTGCCTGTTGTGTCCTATGTAATATCTGTGAGGCCAAGGAGGAAAAGTTGGTGCCAGGAGGTGGGGGAGTGGCTCTCTGCTGAGTTTGACAAGCCAAACAAAAAGGCCATTAGAAAAGCTTAATGTGGAGCTGTTACCCGAGGTGCCTAGGGCCAGGGCCAATCAGAGGGGGGCACAGGAGGGCCATTTGGCCTGGGCCTCAAGCTCAAAGGTGGCCTCAAATTTAGGCACTTGTTAGTTTTTTGGCATTTGATAAGTTTTGCAACTTGTTTTTATGCGCATCCCTATTGGGCCAAAATGTGACACACACTCTCAGCTTAGAGCAGCAAATTTAAGCAAATAAGAGATGTGATTTGGTAAAAGACTTATTTTTTTTTTTTTGTTAACTGATATAGATTTTGTCATATTAAAAAGTTTAAAATGTTCATAAATATTAATAAAAAGATATCGGTTCTGATCGCACAAGATTAGACCGTGATGAACGTGTCCTCTCCGATCAGCTGATTATATAAACAAACTACTAGTAGTGGCTGGTGCTGGATCAAGTGCGTGTTGAAAGGTAGAGAATTGTCACATTTTAGTGTCTTTATAGTTTTACATCTAGTTGATGAATAAATTATTTGTGTGAGAATTCCTCATTATTATCTCCATATTGTAGCTAACAGTGGTGATTGGTTGGTTGGCCAAGCTTGGTAGCTAGGCCATTATCATAGGCTTTTGTAGTCTATAGGTCCAGATTCAAGGTGAAAATTTGTGAGGACAATCTTGTACAGTGAGTTTCGTGAGGACACACATTTGAAATTTTTGCACATTATCCCTCTGTCTGTATCTGTGTCTGTGTTACTATATATATGTCATCCCTTTGTCTTCAGCTCAGCCTGTTATATTATACCTTGCGTGCTTGAGTTTTGATTCAGTGATAAGGATAATAACCTGTCTGACTGTTTCCTTTTGTGTTCTTAATTAGTATTCCTTCATTTTAGGTCTTTTCAGCATTTGTGTATCATTCAGCATTTGTGTACATACAGTAGAAGATTTCAAGTGTAGATAAGCTACTTATTTACAGCAGAATATTTCAAGTGTGGATAGGCGACATACTGACCAGATTGATCACTTTGAAGAGGAGATTTGAAAGTGGTGCAAGCAAGAGACGGAGAAAACAACTGAGTGAAGCAGCAGCTAAGAGCTCAAAGCCAGTAACTTCATTTCTCAAACCACTGGAAAACGCACCTTACCCAACAAACAATGCTACAGATAATGAAAACTCCGCAACTGCAACAGGTGATATTTCAATGCCAATACCTGAACATGAGGACAGTAGTCAAGAAGGAGATGTGCCAACAGTAACAGATGCAGCAGAAGATCCTGTATACGATCAAGAAACTCAACAGCAACAGGAAGATGTAGATCTTACACAGCAAGAGCAATTCATGAGTACTACAGGTTTGACTGGAATTATTGACAAGAGCAATGCTGCCCAAATGCAATCTTTTCTTCAAATTAGTTGTTTTGAAATTCCAAGTAACATTCCACGAGATGCTGATAATCATGCTTTCCCTACTCGTCTGCTGACAAAAACTCTTCCAAATAGTGAGACCTGCACAAGAGACTGGTTATGCTGGAGTACGGAAAAACAATCTCTGTACTGTGCACCCTGCTTCATTTTGAACAAAAGTGCTGCAAATGCATCAGTTCTCTCTAATCAATCAGGATGGAGCATCCACAGAGGTTGGAGGAAGTTGAAAGACCGAATACCATCACATGAGAGTTCAATGTCACACAAAGAAAACGATGTTGCATGGAAATCAGCCAGTAGGGCAGCATCAGCTGAACGTTCAGTTGAGAATTTACTCTTGGCTGAACGCTCTACAGAAACTAATAACTGGAAAAAACTTCTTGAGCGCATCCTGAATGTCATCCTTTCTTTCTGAGCAGGGATTGGCTTTCTTTGGTTCCAGTCAATGTATTGGTGATTGTGCAAATGGAAACTTTCTAGGTATAGTTGAGCTCCTCAGCAAATATGACCCACTTTTATCAGAGCATGTTAAATGCATTCGAGAATCGCAAGAGAGTCAAAAGCGCATGCAAGTCAATTATCTCTCCACACCATACAAAATGAGTTTATTGAGCTATGTGGGTCATCCGTACAAACAACAATTCTTGATGAGATTCGAAATGCCAAGTATTTTTCAATCATTGCTGATGCCACTCCAGATTGTCCTCACCAGGAACAGACTACTATGGTTATTCGATATGTTAAGATTGTAGACTGCTCAAAATTTTCAATTGAAGAAAGGTTTATTTTGTTTTGATAATTTCACAAGAAAAACTGGAAAAGAAATTGCTGCTTGAGTACTAGCAATTCTAGAAGGTTTTAAGTTAAATTTTTCAAGACTGCATTGGTCAAGCCTATGACAACGGATCTAATTCGGCTGGGAAGTACAAAGCTGTACAAGCAGTTCTGCTTGAGCATAATTCAAACTCTATTTTCTCCAGCTGTGGAAACCACACACTAAACTTTGTAGGTGTTGACTGTGCTGAATCATGTACGGAAGCAATTACTTACTTTGGAACTATTCAGCAAATGTACAATCTCTTCGGTAGCAGTCCACAAAGGTGGGAAATTCTGAAGCAATATCTTCCTGTTTCACTGCATGGGATGTCCAAAACTAGATGACCTGCACGGATTGATGGTGTTCAACCAGTTGCACAGCATTTGAATTCAGTGAGAAAGGCTTTAAATGAGCTTGAATCTCTCAAGCTCACTGCATAGGCTTGAACTGAACTTCAGTCTATTCAGAAACACATGTCCAAATTTGAATGCATTCTGATGTCATCTTTGTGGATGAAGCTACTTACAACAATCCACCAAACTAATCTGGTAATTGAAGCATGCAATGTTACACTTGATGTTGAGAGGGAAAACATTGAAAGTCTTATCGATGATATTCAATAGATTCATGAACAATGGAATGCGATCCTGACTGAGTCCAGATTAGTAGCACAGAATATTGGCATTTCATCTGAGTTCTCCACCAATCACAACTTACCTACTGAATCCGATGCCAAGCAGCATTATAGGGTCAATATCTTCCTTGTTATCATTGATTTGATTCAATCAGGTCTTACATGTCGATTTGAGTCACTGCGACTACTTTGTACCCTTTTGGGGTTTCTTTGGCAGTTCAACAGACTGAGTAATGAAGATCTACTTTCTGAAGCTGAACAATTTCAGCAACAAAGAAATCTCAAAAGATCTCTGTGATGAGGTCATCTTCCTCAAACAAATATATTCCATAAACTTTAAATTGGATTGCAAGCCAAAGGAATTGCTTCAAGAAATACTCAAACTTGGACTCCCTGGACTGTTTCCTAATATCACAATTGCATTGTGTATTTTTGTCAGTTTGCCTGCATCAGTGGCTTCAGGTGAACGCACCTTCAACATGTTGAAAAAGGTAAAGAACTATCACCGTTCAACTATGGGACAAGAGCGTTTGAATGGGCTTGCCATGCTTAATATCAACTGTGACATTGCATGAAAGCTAGATTTTTCCTCAATAATTAGTGCATTTGCACAGAAAGACTAGAAAAGCATTTGCTAATTAAAAAAATATTCAAATTATGTCTCTTTTTTTATTTTGGTGCCTTATTTTGTTTTCATGTGTCGTCATTTTTTATTTTTATTATGGCTTGGGGCCTCAAAAACTGGAAGTGGCCCGGACCTCTGAGAGTGCCTGACAGCGGTGTCAGCTGAACTCATCGTGGAGTAGCATGGGAAAGTGTCCTCCTATAGAGGAAGAAATAAGGCAACCATCCCTAGAAACCTCAGAGTATCTCCATGAAAGTTTCATCGAGATCTCTTAGGAGGATACCAGGGACATCCTTATGTATATCAACAAACTGCTCTGCATGCCCTCCCTACTCACCCCCACCTAATCCTACAGGGGAATGAAAACAACTCTACCTCAGTTTGTTGCACTGCAACCTTTTCTCACACAAGTAAATTGATGAAAAGTTGATGCATGTGTCTTTGGGAACCTGGGATGGTCCAGGCACCATCTTTCCATTTAAACATTGTAATGGGAAAATACATACACACTGTTACCCAAGTTTCCTTTCCCTGCATCGGGCTCATCTGTGATTGGCTGGTGGGACTGGCAAGAATGTGGTAGAGTCTCAAACAGGTTCTGGCTCCCTGCATAGCCCATATTTTCCTCCTTGGCACTATTCATGGCCAGGGTCTATGTCTTGGGCTCCTCGGAGGTATCTGTAGTGGTCTAAGGGGTGGTGGTGGAGACTCTGCCATACTCATTGTAACAGTAACAGGTCTGTGGCTCAGCACTAGATCAACTCTTGGTCTCCCTGACCTCATCGTATGCCTGCCACAGTTTCTTCACTTTTTGTAGATGTCCACATTTCTATGACTACTCCTTAGTTATGTCTGAACAGTCCCTTCTCCCCAGGGGCCCAGGAGATCCAATACCTCCTGTCTACTACAGGCAGGAGCATGTCTAGAAGATGTGACCGGCATGGTTGGGTGGGCAGTTGTACCTAGCACGGGAAAGTTGCTGGGGCACTCACCATGCTGGACAATCAGGGAAAAGCATTTCAAAAATATGCAGTGTTTTCCAAAGGTGGGGAGTGGTTTCTGGTCTCCAAGACCCCTGGGCAATGAAGTCCACAGTTGTGACCAGAGCAGTCAGTGTCAGGCATGCACTAGAGCAGTGTTTCTCAACGACCGATCTGAGGACTGGTGCCATCCCTGAGATCTCCCTGACACAGTTTAGGAAGGCAGCAAGCTGGTTCCTAGTATCAAAAAGGCATAGACATGGGAAGTAGAGGTGCAGGGGGTGCTGCAGCACCCCCAGGTTTTACACAGGGTCCTGGCTGCCGACCCTGGCCTACCCCTAGCTGTGGCCCCAGCCTTGACCCCCTTACCCTTGTCTGGGTCTCCCCTTCCCAGAGACACAGCCCTGCTCCCAGCCCCAGCTCTGGGGGGAGGGGTGTGGACAGAGGCAAGGGGGCTGGCTTTCAGCACCCCCACTATTAAAAATTATTTTCCAGCACCACTGCAAAGAGGTTGAAAAACACTGCTAGAGGATTAGTAGGGTTGACGTAGGTCATGCAAGGTCTACACTCACGCTGCATCAACCTCAGTACATCTACCAGGACTCGAGGTTGTCCAGGGAGGTCCTGTTACTGCATCACCAGAATGGGGCATTTACATCAGTGGGAGACAAATTTGAGTGTAGACACATGCATGAATTGGTTGATGCAAGGCTGCTGTCATCAACCTAACTTTGTAGTGTAGACCAGGCCTCAGGATAGTGTTTTAAAACAACCCCATAGGTGGAGCTAGACATCTCACAAGTAACATGCTGTTTATAGCAGGATGGTTTAGGATATGAGTAGCTGGATGGCTAAAAACCTTAATATAACAATGATAAGCCAGCAGTGTATTTAAATACTGGATGATGTTTGTAGGTCCATACCTCGCGCTTAACAAAGACTTTTTTATTTTAATTACAGGTATTAAAATATTCTTATTTTATTATTTGTAGTGCAGTAGCACCTAGGAGCCCTAGTCATGGAGCAGAACCCCACTGTGCGAGGTGCTGTAGAAACACAGAACCAAATGAAGGTCCCTGTGCCAAAGAGCTGACTGTGAAAGTAACGATTAGGAAAACAAACGTTTCCAAGTCAGTTTTTGAATGGGCTGCTGGAAGTTTGATATAAAAATTTGACACTTTCTATTAATTACAAAATTATTTGAAATTCTGTGGAATTACTCCTTTAAAGAATTTATTTAAACTCCCTTTACTGTCATATTTAAGTCTCTAAAACACATGCCAATTTGTTTTTTGTTTTTTTTAAGTTTTGACTCACCATGTGAAATAAAAATATTAAACACAATGACACAACCCCGTCTCATTTAAAGTAAGTTTTAGAATGCCTAGGGAATGCTATGTGATATCTCTAAAAGCACAGGCTGAATTTTCCATGATAGCAGTCCAGGCCATCCTCATAGGTACATATCAGAAAAGAGAGGCCTGGCTTTTCATTATCTTGATTTCAACAAATCTGTATTCCCTGCAACATACCTAATGCACGTTCTCATTGCCACGTTGCAGGTCACTCAGAACACTGACGCTGGACTAAAAGAAAATAATTGATGAGGAAGTGAGAAGTTGGTGGAGGGGAGGTGATTGTGGTAAATTGGTAACATTGTTCCCATTAATTTAGTATGAAGAAGTTGTTTTGTGGCAAGTCTAGAAAGATGTTTTAAGTCAACTGGGCAGGGCAAGGTGTGCTGAAGGCTAGTTCTTCTGTTCTTATTACAGGATGGAAGTGACAATTAAAGATCGATTTTCAGTTGTATGGAAAAGATTTTGTGATTTCAGCCTCCAGGCCTGTATTGTACAATATATAAAAATAATCTTAAATGTAGTGCCTTTACATCCCTAATGATCCCAAGATATTTTACAAACTTCAGCTAATAGATATAGGGATAATTTTATCCTTCACTAAAATGCAACCAGCTCTGGAGTGAAACATATCTATTGCAACTATTTAACTAGAGAATGACTTAAGATTTAGGATAGGAGAAGAATTCTGTATCCAGTTAGAACGGCAAGGAGTATAGAAGCGGGCAGGATAAAATACCCTAAATTTGAATTCCTCTAGGGCACCTGATTTATATACTTACTCTTCTGAAAAGCCACGGGAATTTAATGACTACAAATGATTAGTGATTTAAGGACCCAAAGTGTTTTATCTCATCCGAAAGTCTTTTGATTCAATTTAAGAAAATGAACTTCAGATTTTGAATTAGGTTTTCAGTTCTGATGCTTGGAAATTCAGAGAGAGAGATGTATCATGGCCATAAAATAGTATTATTTCTTTATTACAATTATTTCTATTGAAATAGTTTTCCAACAGTTTGTGGAAAATAGGACTTTATACCTATGGATTCTTCAGTCACAGCTCCTAAGCAAGAGACCAACTCATCTGGAACTAACGTCTGCTCTTGAACATTTTCAGTGGACGGTGGACTTTTCCACTGGTTTTCCAAAAGTGTATTAGATTCCTCATCTGTTGTACTGAAAATGTTGCTCTGTCCACTTCTGTTGTTGTTTAAAATGAGGTTAAACTTCTCAAGTAAAAATGTATTGCTCCCAGTTCCTTCAGCATTCCACAAGAAAGTAATAGGACTTGTATAATCTTTTAACAAAACATGTGTATCTTGGCTTGAGAGATACGTGTTTGGATCCAGTGCTTGGGACTGTGTTTCGTAAGTATTACTAAATACATTTCCCAGTGGGCTTCTGTTGGAAACCTGGGGCTTATATCCATTGTTCTGCTCAGGGACTAGAGCGCTGACAATCAGTGAGTTTTGGGAGATGGCCATATGCTCAGTGGCCACTTTTCTGTTTCCCTTTTTGGTGTCTGTGGTCTTGCACTCCTCCTGCAGTGATGTCTCTAGTACTTCCGTAATGACTGGATCATCATTATCCAAGAACAACTGGGTGGAATTGCTACTCATTAACTCACTTTTTTCCTGAAAAAAATAAAATAAAATTAACAAATAGACAATATTTTGTAAATGGTAGAAATGTCACTGCTGTTTCCTAAGAAAGAGACAGGAGCGCAGATTCAAAATCCTACTCATTTCACCTATCCTTACTGTTCTCCCTTTCAGTCTCTTTGTTAGCATGTTACACCATCATTTAACCACCTCTGCAAAGGGAACTAAAGGGGAAGAGGAAAGGGAACACGTGAGTGTGCCTGAATATTTTTCAGCACACTTCAAGGCCAGTCCTGATTGTAGTGCTATTATTTAATATTTAGGTTGCAGTAGAGTCTCCAGATCTCAACCAGGTTGGGCCCGATGGTGCTAGGCACTGTACATGCACACACAGATGACGACAGTTCCTGCCCCCAAGAGCTTGCAATCTGATTTCCAGAGCCGCTCCAGAATGTCACAGTGCTTGCTGTGGAATCACGGTGAGCCACGACCCATAACCACAGCATAACCTGTTTCAGATAGATTCATGGATTCCAAAGCCAGAAGGGATCATTGTTATAAGCTAATCTGACCTCCTATTAACGCAGACCATAGTACTTCCCTGAATTAATTCCTGGTTGAACCAGAGCATATCTAGCCGAGAGAGAAGATTTCTCTCACTTTGGGCTGTATTTATTTGTTATGACTTTTTGCATGTGGAGTTAAAGTTGATCTGTATAGAAAAATGAAAACAACTGGGATGTTGTTTTGAGTAGTTACCTGGAGTGACTTTACCACACTGCTGTTTTCCACATTAGGAAAATCTTCAGTCAGCCATTTTGGTGTCAATGATGCAAGTGCTGTGCTAACTCTTACATAAAATAAAATTAAGTAAAAAGTTAGTATATTGTATTAGTGACTTAGCAGGGTAAAATTGCCCTTGGACAGAGTGGTAATATGAGACTTATGCACAACTTATGTCTTACTGCAGTGGCATATAGGCCTTGCATTTGCCCTCTGCCCAAGGTTGACATTTACCCTAGGAGTATTAAAGGCCCATTTACTTACAGTAATGTGATATAAATAATGGCGTGCTGTGAATTCTCAGAATTTCTTTGAAAATTGAATCCCATTTTTATTGTAAAAATAGTGTTGAAACCTCCTGGCAAATTTCCCTTGATTTCAATTGAAGTGCCCAATTGAGCATCCCTTTCTCAGACAGAGTTCCCATAGAAGTCAGAAAAAGGTAAACGCTGAACAGGGCTCTTTGGGAACATGAAAGTAGCTTGGTAGATGCACACAAGTGAGTCAGGGCTTGATCCTGAAAGCCTTCCATATGTAGAATTCCTAAGGAAACCATGGAGAGCTCCATTTGAAGTTTACTTGTGGGATTGAGCCCAGAGTATATAGTTTGAATTCCACACATTTACTAATACTGTGAATCAGTTCGATGCTAACAGACTGACTGAGCCTGAGGGAATGGGGTAGGTTGAGTCTGGCTTCACCCCTGGGAAGGGGACAGGCTCTGAAAATTGCTTACTCTGGTCTTATGCTAGGTGGCTGCTACTGAGGAGGCCGTATCCTCTCAGATTCAACCTTTGCAGCTGTGTAGCCTCCAAGGCCTATGGTGCTCCCATGAATCAGAAGCTATGGAAGCCATTTTAGTCTGGCCCAAGCTCTTGTGCAAAATGTATAGGTTTAAATTTACACTGTTGCCAGCTGTCAAACTGGAAAAAACAACATGTAAAGAAGAAGAGGATGCCTATATTTCCTGATCTGTTGAGATTGGCTCAGGCACATGGTCAGAAAAACTGTGGTATTGAAACTTGACTTTCTTACAATCAAAGCTGCTCTGTAACCTACACAAAAGAAAATTACGTATAAGAAACTTTAAGTGAGCCAAACTTCCATTGATTTCACTGTGTGGTACAGTGTTCCTGTGGGAATAGGGAGTCTCTGGTTTCAATTAAATGCTTTTATTTAATAGGTGCATCAACAGCAGAATAGATGAAACCTGATTCTGATTCTGTGTCTGGTTCAGAGAACCAGATTTAGTTGGGGATTGGTCCTGCTTTGAACAGGGGATTGGACTAGATGACCTCCTGAGGTCCCTTCCAACCCTGATATTCTATGATTCTATGAACCCCTTAACACCATCTGTCCACATATTTCTCTTAAGCCTACTTTGTGTTAGTGCCATCCTTTGGATCATGCAGGTTAACTCCATATGCAGGTTAATCCACATTAGGAAAATCTTCAATCAGCCATTTTGGTGTCTATGCCACAGGAGTCTGCTTGCCCAAGAACCACAGCATTTCATTCAAGTTTCCTGTACAGGTGTGTTTGATGCAGCAGTGGATGAATTCCTAGGTATCAATATCTTAGTGAAGCACAAGATTCAAATGTTGAGGTAATTCACAAATAACATGCCCATTGTTCTGTGAAGTCCATGGTTCAGAGGGAAGGAGCAGGGGATACAATACATTTGATACTGTATCACTGGTGAAATGGATGTCAGGAAGTCTTTGTAAAATATTTTAATTGTTCTGACTGATTTTTCTTTCTGCTGCCCCTCTCCTATGATCTCTTCCTGTTTCTAAATATCCTAATGTGGGATTTTGATAGGTAAGTTCTATTTAAGCAGTAATTTAAATAGAACAGACTGTTGGGAATCTTCAAGAAAGGGATAGATAAGACAGAAAATATCATATTGCCTCTATATAAATCCATGGTACGCCCACACCTTGAATACTGTGTGCAGACGTAGTCGCCCCATCTCAGAAAAGATATATTGGAATTGGAAAAGATTCAGAAAAGGGCAACAAAAATAATTAGGGGTATGGAACAGCTTCTGTATGAAGAGAGATTAATAAGTCAGGGACTTTTAAGTTTGGAAAAGAGGCAACTAACGGGGGATATGATAGAGGTCTATAAAATCATGAGTGGTATAGAGAAACTAAATAAGGAAGTGTTATTTACTCCTTCTCATAATACAAGAAAAAGGAGCCACCAAAAGAAATCAATAGGTAGCAGGTTTAAAACAAACATAAGAAAGTATTTTTTCATGCAATGCACTGTCAACCTCTGGAACTCCTTGCCAGAGGGTGTTGTGAAGGCCAATACTATAACGGGATTCAAAAGGGAGCTAGATAGATTCATGGAAGATAGGTCCATCAATGGCTATTAGCCAGGACGGGCAGGAATGGTGTCCCTAGCCTCTGTTTTCCAGAAGCTGGGATTGGGTGACAGGGCATAGATCACTTGATGATAACCTGTCTGTTCATTCCCTTTGGGGCACCTGGCATTGGCCACTGTCAGAGGACAGGATACTGGGCTTGATGGACCTTTGGTCTGACCCAGTATGGCTGTTCTTATGTTATTTCCATTTATACCTTAGCAATAAAGTTTTAAAAGATCAAATATATGCCAACATAGACTAAACTTAATTTGGGGTTTTTTTTCCATTCTTTTTTCTCGTATGTCTATATTATGAAATACCCCTTGTTCTCTAAATATGGGCTTTACAGAGGAATGGTCATATTATTTTGTGTTGTGATTATCCACCTTATGGTAAAAAAACCAAAAAACAAAAATCTCGGACATCTTTTGGCAACATAGGATTATGAATGGGAAAAGTTGCCCTGGGTAACAGGGGGCTGTACAAAACTGGATCAATTTCTATAATTCTAGGGTTTTCTGAGAGAGAGGCATATTCTGGAGACTAAGGGGGGGGGAGGGATGAAAAGAAAGCGGTACCTTTTTCTAAGTGATTTTTTAAATATCAAAGTTAAGAAAACAATTGATAGTATGATCGCACCAGTGCCTATTCCCCAAAAAACGTCTCCATCGTTATCTGAAAAGGGAGGGGAAAAAAAGAGAATTAATCAAATTGCTTATATCTTAGGGAAGATTTTTTTCAAGGCCCCAAACCTGAAAACATGTATACACGTGTGTGAGTAGTCCCATTGAGTTCAATGGGATTATTAACACGCATAAAGTTATTAATATGCATTAGGGTTTGCAGGATTGGGGCATTAGTTTGTAAACCAGCGAGAGGACAAACATTTTTCCAAAAATGAAGCTCAGAAAGGCTGAAGAAATCTTTCTTACTTTAAGAAATGCTGTGGGGCCCGTTGCTCAGCTGACATATATCAACATAGCTCTACTAAAGTCAGTGGAGCGATGCTGATTTACACCAGTTGAAAATCTGGGATGAAATACACAAAACAGAGTATTTAGTGCTTGATTCAGCCTGTTTGTTTAAAAATGACAAAGCAAGGGAGATGAATGTGCACTGTTGTCTTAATTGTGCATTCCCTGTGCACTCCAAGCTCTCACTGTCTTCAGTGAGTGCAGGACCAGGGGCTAGAGGAGCAGCACACTTTACACTGCATACTAATGTACATTTGCTACTGTGATCTGGCTGTGAGAATCTAGCTGTGGAAGGGAGTTTCCAGGCAAGCACTTCTGAGAAATATGGCCAGTGTGTTTAACCATTAGCTACACATAAGAACAAATGTGTACGCTGCTTTTAAATTGATCTTTTGTTTGGTTTTGGCTGCCTGACTCTGAACAAGCAACACAGAAGTACCTTTACTGGTTACAACAAACCAGAAAAATAACTGAGGTTACTGTTACATGAGAAATAAACAAGCCTTTGGCTCAAATTGTGGAGTCAAAATAGCGTAGCCTATCTGTATGATCAGGAAATGCTATCTTATTTTTTGTCTCAATTTCTCATATCCTAGCTGTTGTCCCATACATTTAATTTTAGGTGCCTTAACAAAACAAAAAGACCTAAAGCATAATTGTTGCAATAGCACAGTTTATACAACCTATTAGTACTATGCCCTAGACTAACTAACATGTGGTGTTTGCTTTATGGGGCTGCAGCATTCTTGTACTTGTGAAAGGGTGTGTTTTTGGCTGGGCCATGTCTCTAATAACAAACCAAGTGTTATTAACTTTTCACTTCTCTGTTATCACATCACTAAACTGCCCTCCCCTCTCGCAGTCTCTGAGATACTATTGGTAGCCCATAGTACAGCAGAAACCACCCACTTCTGGTCAAGTAGAAACTCTTGCTTACCAAGTCTGAAATACTATCTTCTTACCATAGGAAATCTCCCCTGTAGCTGTGGCGATGATTACAGGATCAGTATCAATGCTTGTGTTTGGGAGCCTTTTTACTGAAATAATTTAATGAGGGAGAGAAAACAGTGTTGTGGTGACAACCTTACAGAATATGTTTCCTTTAAAAATTGGGTACGAAGCGCCTAAATCTGTTCCAAATGGCATTTAGGCACCCAAGACGCTTAGGTGCTTTTTGAACATTTTACCCATGACCTTACTGAGGGGAAAAAAATAGAGCTGTTTCACTCAAGCCCCAAAGCAGCTGTTGGCACCTGTTTGCCTTGGTGTCCAAGCAATTCAATATGGATTTTTGTAGACCTGTCTGGAATTTAGACACAAGTGCAGAATGCTCATACTTACCCTTTTCAGCTCTCCCGCTCCTAACTGGGTGGATGCTTGAGATTTCTCTTACCAATGCTGACTGCCAGTACCAAACATCCTTGTCTAATGAGCCTCTTTGTATAATTTTTAAATGGTAAAAGAGAAATCCCTACGCCACTCTGCTGTGAGTGGATACCATCAGAGATATTTCATTAGCTTTTCCCCAAAGAGTGTGGATTTTGATGGCCAAGACCACAGACCAGTATGACAAACTGTAACATACAACTTGTCTTTATTTAAAAATAACCCTATTTACAGCCATGGAGACCCATATCTATATATCTATTTTAGGCCTCTATAATCTGGACTCCCAGGAGATGGAGAACTGTCCACCCACTCAATCATTTCTCCCTGCAACCTAAATGTTTGCAGAGAAGAATGCTGCAGCCTTGCCTGAATTCCTTTTGAATTCCTTTTGATATCATTCATTTTGACTGGCTGGATGCAGAGCGATGGCCAGTGATTGTGAGTAGCTTCCATGAAGGGAAGCACATTTATACTGAACAAAGTCACTAGCCTGGTTTCTTGTTTCATTGTTGCAATTCCCTTGGTATCTCCATTTCCCTCAGCCAATAGGAGGCGTCTTTGATTCCACGGAAAATCTCTTCCTTTAATTTTCGAAGTTCCAATCTATGCTTCTCACTTTGTTTTTAAAGTTACATTCAAACTCTGTGCCCCTAGACCTGGCAGTTCAGGCAAGCAAGTCCAACTTTATTTTGAAGGACTTTTTAAAGCTAACAAAGAAGAGTTTACAGATGCAATTTATCCGTTTTTTAAAAAAAATACAGTAAAGGTTCAGAACTCTATATCTTATAACAGGACAATATCATTACACTAAGTCTTATAATAAAACATTGTTGTAAGAAGTAGAGTTGAATGACACTGAGCTTTGAGCCATTGCTGTAGAGTAATGCAATACTTTTTATAAAGGAAAAATATATTGTAGGTTTACACATGAACATGTACTAGATTTCGAGAACTGCTAATCCTGCTAATGATAAACATAATTACAAGATATATTGAATTCCGAACATATGTTTGATTCTCAGGATATGAAATACCATTTTGAATACTGATTGAATACAAATGAGTCATCACTGTGGACAATTCAGTCCATGCACTGTATATTTTACTCGGTTCTTTGGTTCCCCTGTTGTTCTAGGCACTACTACAATACAGTTAGTAATAATAATAATGGCCGTATCTAGCACAAAATCACTTTTGCCATGTCATTGAGCACGACTTAACCATAATTATTTTATCTTTAGATCTGTGCTCTATTTGGGTTAAGGACATGACCTTCAGCTGATGTAATTTGTTGGCCTATGTGAAACGCCCATTATATGAAGTTAAATTTTGTCAGGATGACTTGCTGTTGTATGATTTTCACAATATATCATTTGTTAACACTGAAGAATTATGGGGAGGGAGGAAGTTGTGGGTGTGAAATGAGAAATGTATTGATCTATATATTAAAATATATTTAGCCAATATTAGTGGGTTGACACATAATTACTGTATTCTACATTGAATGCTGCCATCATGTGGCTCAGGTGGTAATTGCAAATTATAACCATGGATGTTACTTAAACTATTTGCAATAACAGATTCAACTAGCTATCTGGTCACTTTGGCCCTTTGTTCTGTTCATGACCCAGTCCTGATTTCTAAGAATATATTTGGTTTTTGCAAGCATTCATCAAAGAGCTTATGCAAACTGATTTCCACAAAGCATTTCTTTCAACTATGTCTTTGTCTACTTGTGATTTATGGTATGTATGATTGGTCACCAAAGGCATATGGCATTGTTTTTGTTCCCTGATTGGATGACTAAATACTGTTAAACTTGGGAATAATGAATGAATTATAGGAATAGCAAATAATGCAGTCTGGAATGAATTTTCATAGCTTGATACGTGTTAAGGCCAGAAGGGACCATTATGAACATCTAGTCTGAACTCCGGCCGTAGAATTTCACCTGGTAATTCCTGAATCAAACCCATTAACTTATTATTTCAGATGAGCTCAGGTGAAAAATTTGGGATTCACAAACATTTTCATGAATAAACCAGTGGTTGTCCAAATATTCTCAAACAACAAATAATGGGACCCGACACACACAAACTCTTACAGCAAGTGAGGAGAAATGAGGAGTATTCTATTCTGTAGAGTCTGGCAGTATGAGAACCAATGTAGAATACAACAGAATTCTTGTGACGGGTTATTCAAACTCCACACTGATAAGGAAGGGGTTAAGCTTTTGCTTTGAGCCCAAGAGGCCCTACCCTGCCACACCATCAAAGCATTCATGGCTTGGAGGAGGAGCTCAAAAGGGGAATAGGCCAGCTCAGAAGGAAGGTAGACAGTGGAGATGAACTGATCTACTTGGAGCTCCTGGGAAGGAGCATTACAAGAGATCCTGAGGCTCTGGTTGTAGAGACTTGGCTAAACCCATAGTGGAGAGCCTTGCCACACTCAGGAGGTCTGAGACTTTATCTTTGATTTCAGCAACAGAGGGTCCTGTGGCACCTTTAAGACTAACAGAAGTATTGGAGCATAAGCTTTCGTGGGTGAATGCCCACTTCATCTTGCATCTGATGAAGTGGGCGTTCACCCACAAAAGC